>NC_092167.1:2754741-2964741 GCF_045791955.1 Oncorhynchus clarkii lewisi
TGGTAGTGAGAGAGTACCACTCACTACGGACAGCCGGACAGAGAGAGAGATCTTAAAGACGGAGAGCTTAGCATAGGAGCGGCCTTAGCACTTCTGAAGGTAACTGCATAACCCCGCCCATCCTGTCCACGTTGGAGGGAACGGAGCCAAGACACAAGGACACGAGTGGTCAAGGAGGCTTTCACTGCGGTGACCACACCCCCCTCCACTGATCCAGGCTCAATCAAGGACGTGCTCTCCATCTGGGGTGGCACCCTGGTCAAGTGAAGATGTGATTGGTTGGATTCTCTGCAAGACAGGAAGTAAACTAGAGTATAGAGGAAGGGCTTATGGAACGAGGCTTCCATAGTAGAATACCAAGTATCCTTGAACAGGCCTGAAGCCTCATCTGTCTGTTGGTAATGATCCAACAATGACCTGAACACAGTCTTAACGATTAGGATTTATTCGTTTATAAAAAATGTATTTTTTTTTCTTAAAAAAAATAAATAAATGTTTTCAAGATGTCTTTGATTTGAGTGGTTGAACGTGGAGGTTTTGTTTCTCTTCGACCTGTGAAGGAATTGTTGGACTAAATAAAAGGGTTTGACATGTTTTTCTAGATGTTTCTGTTGTGGAAGAAATGGGATGGTTGGGGTAGGATGTGTTTTAGTTTGGCGTGATATACAGGACAGACCTCTAACGGGAGGATGACAGACCTCTAACGGAGGATGACAGACCTCTGTAACGGTGGATGACAGACCTCTGTAACGTTGTCAGGTACCCCTGTCCCTCAGAACGTTGTCAGGTACCCCTGTCCCTCAGAACGTTTTCAGGTACCCCTGTCCCTCTGAACGTTGTCAGGTGCCCCTGTCCCTCAGAACGTTGTCAGGTACCCCTGTCCCTCAGAACGTTGTCAGGTACCCCTGTCCCTCAGAACGTTGTCAGGTACCCCTGTCCCTCTGAACGTTGTCAGGTACCCCTGTCCCTCTGAACGTTGTCAGGTGCCCCTGTCCCTCAGAACGTTGTCAGGATGTCCTGAACGTCAGGGCCTCTTCATGGTGTTTCAGTAGGAGTGCTGATGGAGGATGTTATGAATAAGAAGAGGTCGGACTGCTTCTAGATCAGATATACTTTATGAACTCAAGCCCTGAACAAGGTTCTCCTCTACCCTCAGTCCCCTCAGAAAGAATAGGACCTGCCCTGAACAAGGTTCTCCTCTACCCTCAGTCCCCTCAGAAAGAATAGGACCTGCCCTGAACAAGGTTCTCCTCTACCCTCAGTCCCCTCAGACAGAATAGGACCTGCCCTGACCAAGGTTCTCCTCTACCCTCAGACAGAATAGGACCTGCCCTGAACAAGGTTCTCCTCTACCCTCAGTCCCCTCAGAAAGAATAGGACCTGCCCTGAACAAGGTTCTCCTCTACCCTCAGTCCCCTCAGAAAGAATAGGACCTGCCCTGAACAAGGTTCTCCTCTACCCTCAGTCCCCTCAGACAGAATAGGACCTGCCCTGACCAAGGTTCTCCTCTACCCTCAGTCCCCTCAGAAAGAATAGGACCTGCCCTGAACAAGGTTCTCCTCTACCCTCAGTCCCCTCAGACAGAATAGGACCTGCCCTGACCAAGGTTCTCCTCTACCCTCAGTCCCCTCAGAAAGAATAGGACCTGCCCTGAACAAGGTTCTCCTCTACCCTCAGTCCCCTGAGACAGAATAGGACCTGCCCTGAACAAGGTTCTCCTCTACCCTCAGTCCCCTCAGACAGAATAGGACCTGCCCTGACCAAGGTTCTCCTCTACCCTCAGTCCCCTCAGACAGAATAGGACCTGCCCTGAACAAGGTTCTCCTCTACCCTCAGTCCCCTCAGAAAGAATAGGACCTGCCCTGAACAAGGTTCTCCTCTACCCTCAATCCCCTCAGAAAGAATAGGACCTGCCCTGAACGAGGTTCTCTACCCTCAGTCCCCTCAGACAGAATAGGACCTGCCCTGAACAAGGTTCTCCTCTACCCTCAGTCCCCTCAGAAAGAATAGGACCTGCCCTGAACAAGGTTCTCCTCTACCCTCAGACAGAATAGGACCTGCCCTGAACAAGGTTCTCCTCTACCCTCAGACAGAACAGGACCTGCCCTGAACAAGGTTCTCCTCTACCCTCAGTCCCCTCAGAAAGAACAGGACCTGCTCTGAACAAGGTTCTCCTCTACCCTCAGTCCCCTCAGAAAGAATAGGACCTGCCCTGAACAAGGTTCTCCTCTACCCTCAGTCCCCTCAGAAAGAACAGGACCTGCTCTGAACAAGGTTCTCCTCTACCCTCAGTCCCCTCAGAAAGAACAGGACCTGCTCTGAACAAGGTTCTCCTCTACCCTCAGTCCCCTCAGAAAGAATAGGACCTGCCCTGAACAAGGTTCTCCTCTACCCTCAATCCCCTCAGAAAGAATAGGACCTGCCCTGAACGAGGTTCTCTACCCTCAGTCCCCTCAGACAGAATAGGACCTGCCCTGAACAAGGTTCTCCTCTACCCTCAGTCCCCTCAGAAAGAATAGGACCTGCCCTGAACAAGGTTCTCCTCTACCCTCAGACAGAATAGGACCTGCCCTGAACAAGGTTCTCCTCTACCCTCAGACAGAACAGGACCTGCCCTGAACAAGGTTCTCCTCTACCCTCAGTCCCCTCAGAAAGAACAGGACCTGCTCTGAACAAGGTTCTCCTCTACCCTCAGTCCCCTCAGAAAGAATAGGACCTGCCCTGAACAAGGTTCTCCTCTACCCTCAGTCCCCTCAGAAAGAACAGGACCTGCTCTGAACAAGGTTCTCCTCTACCCTCAGTCCCCTCAGAAAGAATAGGACCTGCCCTGAACAAGGTTCTCCTCTACCCTCAGTCCCCTCAGAAAGAACAGAACCTGCTCTGAACAAGGTTATCCTCTACCCTCAGTCCCCTCAGACAGAATAGGACCTGCCCTGAACAAGGTTCTCCTCTACCCTCAGACAGAATAGGACCTGCCCTGAACAAGGTTCTCTACCCTCAGACAGAATAGGACCTGCCCTGAACAAGGTTCTCCTCTACCCTCAGACAGAATAGGACCTGCCCTGAACAAGGTTCTCCTCTACCCTCAGACAGAATAGGACCTGCCCTGAACAAGGTTCTCCTCTACCCTCAGTCCCCTCAGACAGAATAGGACCTGCCCTGAACAAGGTTCTCCTCTACCCTCAGTCCCCTCAGACAGAATAGGACCTGCCCTGAACAAGGTTCTCCTCTACCCTCAGACAGAATAGGACCTGCCCTGAACGAGGTTCTCTACCATCAGTCCCCTCAGAAAGAATAGGACCTGGTTTAACAAACATCTGTTTGTGATCTAAAAAAATCAGACAATGTCAGGAACTGCATCTCAGCTGTACTTACTGTCTGTTGGTGGGGGGCGCTTAACAGAAGGTCCACTGTAGGGCCCTGGGCAACGTGTGCACTATATAGGGAGTGAAGTCATCCACTCTGCCCTCAACAGGAGACATCTGGACCAGACTGACTAGCGAAGTGTTTACCCCGGTGGTCGCTACGACACCGTCACTTCCAGAAGGAAAGTCTTTTAATAGTGGATCAAAATGTAAATATGACGTTTTATTTTAAAGAAGGAATAATATGTTGGGATGTAAATAACATAGTTTGATGGTTTGTTGTTGTTTTGAACTTCTATTCCTTTTCTGAAAGGATGTCATGTTAAAGGTTAGTCTGTGTCGTCTTTTTGAGCAGCATGATCCATAGGACTGACTATAACCAGACAACAGCATTTTATACCCAACTGTTACTCACAATTCAGCTTGACCAATGAGGACATGTGATTGGTAATGCTAACCTGCCTGTTAACTATATACTGAACAAACATGTCAATTATTTAAACTCCGTTACAGTTCATTTAATGAAATCAGTCAATTGAAATAAATTCATTAGATCGTACTCTATGGAATTCACATGATTGGGCAGGGGTGTAGCCATGGGTGGGCCTGGGAGGGCACACACTCAGAATGAGTTTTCCCGACAAAAGGGATTCATTACAGACAGATACTCCTCAGCACCCCCCCCCCTCACGCGATCCCGCAGGTGAAGAAATCCGATGTAGATGACCTGGGCAGGCGTGGTTTCACCTGCAGTTGAGGCGGGTTGGACAGTCTCCCAAATTCACTCACTAAAACGATGTTGGACGCAGCTTATGGAAACAGCTCTGGTGGACATTCCTACAGTCGGCATGCCAATTGCATTCTCCCTCAACTTGAGACATCTGTGGCATGATAACACTGCACATTTTAGTGGCCTTTTTGTCCCCAGCACAAGGTGCACCTGTGTAATGATCATGCTGTTTAATCAGCTTCTTGATATGGATCATCAAGGAGAAGTGTTCACTGAAAGGGACGTGAAACAAAGTTGTGCACAACATTTCTGGGATGTTTTATTTCAGCTCCTCCCAGGAACCGACGTGTTCCGTGTCCTTGAATCCCAGTTATTTTCTACCGTAGTGTTGAGTCACTCAGCGTCAAAAACACTTTCAGTGGGGGGTTTCGCTCCTCCCTGATACTTGATTATATCTGATTAGGAACTCCCCTGACCTGGTTGTCTCTAAGTCTGAAAGGGAGACACCAGGCCCCTTCATGGAATGCGTTTGGCATAAGCCGGCAGGAAATGAGCCGGGTCAACAGGAGGGCCTCAAAACATTTTGGATCGCACCGTTGGCCACGCCCACCACCTCAGCTCCATTTTGAACCTGAAGAACCTGCAGTAAACACCATGTTCATCCAGCTGTACTTACTGTCCAGCCTCTGTAGAATAATCAATACAACGTTAACACATCTCCGTGTTGCACCGGATGTTGAGCTGTATTTGAGTGGTCTGTTATTTATGCCATTGTTACAAATTAATCTTCTTCAGCCCCAGACCAGACTAATGGATATTCAGATATGATCCCAGACAGCTTACCTCCAGACCAGACTAATGGATATTCAGATATGATCCCAGACAGCTTACCTCACTAGACCAGACTAATGGATATTCAGATATGATCCCAGACAGCTTACCTCCAGACCAGACTAATGGATATTCAGATATGATCCCAGACAGTTTACCAGACCAGACCAGACTAATGGATATGATCCCAGACAGCTTACCTCACCAGACCAGACTAATGGATATGATCCCAGACAGCTTACCTCACCAGACCAGACTAATGGATATTCAGAAATGATCCCAGACAGTTTACCAGACCAGACTAATGGATATTCAGAAATGATCCCAGACAGTTTACCAGACCAGACCAGACTAATGGATATGATCCCAGACAGCTTACCTCACCAGACCAGACTAATGGATATGATCCCAGACAGCTTACCTCACCAGACCAGACTAATGGATATGATCCCAGACAGCTTACCTCACCAGACCAGACTAATGGATATGATCCCAGACAGCTTACCTCACCAGACCAGACTAATGGATATTCAGAAATGATCCCAGACAGTTTACCAGACCAGACTAATGGATATTCAGAAATGATCCCAGACAGTTTACCAGACCAGACCAGACTAATGGATATGATCCCAGACAGCTTACCTCACCAGACCAGACTAATGGATATGATCCCAGACAGCTTACCTCACCAGACCAGACTAATGGATATGATCCCAGACAGCTTACCTCACCAGACCAGACTAATGGATATGATCCCAGACAGCTTACCTCACCAGACCAGACTAATGGATATGTTCCCAGACAGCTTACCTCACCAGACCAGACTAATGGATATGATCCCAGACAGCTTACCTCACCAGACCAGACTAATGGATATGATCCCAGACAGCTTACCTCACCAGACCAGACTAATGGATATGATCCCAGACAGCTTACCTCACCAGACCAGACTAATTGATATTCAGAAATTATCCCAGACAGCTTATCTCCAGACCAGACTAATGGATATGATCCCAGACAGCTTACCTCACCAGACTAATGGATATGATCCCAGACAGCTTACCTCCAGACCAGACTAATGGATATTCAGAAATGATCCCAGACAGCTTACCTCACCAGACCAGACTAATGGATATGATCCCAGACAGCTTACCTCACTAGACCAGACTAATGGATATTCAGAAATGATCCCAACCAGCTTATCTCCAGACCAGACTAATGGATATGATCCCAGACAGCTTACCTCCAGACCAGACTAATGGATATTCAGAAATGATCCCAGACAGCTTACCTCACCAGACCAGACTAATGGATATGATCCCAGACAGCTTACCTCACTAGACCAGACTAATGGATATGATCCCAGACAGCTTACCAGACCAGACTAATGGATATTCAGAAATGATCCCAACCAGCTTACCTCCAGACCAGACTAATGGATATTCAGAAATGATCACAGCCAGTTTACCTACAGACCAGACTAATGGATTTAAATCAAGATGATCCAGACTGGATCTAAATGTGGTGTTGGAAAAACAGAACGGATCAAATCTGGCCACCCAGCACCAGGACCGGTTGTGGAGGGGAGACTGAAGGCAGTCAAATGTTTTGGCGGACTGGAGAAGGAAACACAGCACATTTACGAGATATATGTTCATCCTGTATTAATCTGTCTTCATATCTTTATCGGTTCATCAAAACAACATTGAGTGTTTCCTAATCCAGACACCAGGGTTTCTCCTACCAATGGGTGAGAGGTAGTGAGGGAAATCAATCTGGTCAGAGAATCGAGTTCCCAAACGATCTCCTCACCCTGTGAAGCTTTAGTGTTTGTTTTCTTCAGATGTTGGAACAAAGTGACTACCAGGCATTAAATGCAAGTAGATCAATCTGTCATCTTGTATTTTATTATCTGTGGTTAACCTGAATCTCAAGGTTATTTTCCACAGTGATTTTGCCATGAATGAAAAGTAAATCCAAGACACTTCACCCTCTCAAACTTTACAATATTAAAGAGCCCATCCAGTCCAATTAAATTGATCACTCAACGGACAAATCACCCCCCCATGCCAAAATAATCATACTGGTCATAAACAGGAAGTGGAGCGGAGGAAACCGATCCCTTGTCAAATCAGTCTATGAAGACGGACATGCTCACTCGCAGTCAGACACTTCCCCATTGGCTCCTCCGCCAGCTCTCTGCCTGGTGATTGGCTCCTGGAGGGAGTGCCATGGCCAATGCCGTCACTAGCAGATTGGTGCAGCCTTATCCCTTGATCACAGCGATGGGTCGTAGTTTGATGGCTTTCTTGCTGATTCCAGCATCGTGACACGTGTTGACGACATCACACACGTTTTTGTACGACTCCGGAGCCTAGAAATGGTAAGAAAATACTGTTAGCCTTTAAAACACAATAGCCACGACCCCCGCCCCACTGTAGCTATAGCATGACTAGTCTGGGTGAAGCCTACCCCTTCCACGACCCCCCCCCCCACTGTGTAGCTATAGCATGACTAGTCTGGGCGAAGCCTACCCCTTCCACGACCTCCCCCCACTGTAGCTATAGCATGACTAGTCTGGGCGAAGCCTACCCCTTCCATGACCCCCCCCCCCCACCACTGTAGCTATAGCATGACTAGTCTGGGCGAAGCCTACCCCTTCCACGACCTCCCCCCACTGTAGCTATAGCATGACTAGTCTGGGCAAAGCCAACCCCCCCCCACTGTAGCTATAGAATGACTAGTCTGGGCAAAGCCAACCCCCCCCCCCCACTGTAGCTATAGCACGACTAGTCTGGGTGAAGCCTACCCCTTCCACGACCTCCCCCCACTGTAGCTATAGCATGACTAGTCTGGGCGAAGCCAACCCTTCCATGACTAGTCTGGACGAAGCCTACCCCTTCCATGACTAGTCTGGGCGAAGCCAACCCTTCCATGACTAGTCTGGGCGAAGCCAACCCTTCCATGACTAGTCTGGACGAAGCCTACCCCTTCCATGACTAGTCTGGGCGAAGCCAACCCTTCCATGACTAGTCTGGGCGAAGCCAACCATTCCATGACAAGTCTGGGCGAAGCCAACCATTCCATGACTAGTCTGGGCGAAGCCTAACCCTTCCATGACTAGTTTGGGCGAAGCCTAACCCTTCCATGACTAGTTTGGGCGAAGCCTAACCCTTCCATGACTAGTTTGGGCGAAGCCTAACCCTTCCATGACTAGTTTGGGCGAAGCCTAACCCTTCCATGACTAGTTTGGGCGAAGCCTAACCCTTCCATGACTAGTTTGGGCGAAGCCAACCCTTCCATGACTATCTTGGGCGAAGCCAACCCTTCCATGACTATCTTGGGCGAAGCCAACCCTTCCATGACTAGTTTGGGCGAAGCCAACCCTTCCATGACTATCTTGGGCGAAGCGAAGCCAACCCCTTCCATTACTTTTTTGGGCGAAGCCAAGCCTATCCCTTCCATGACTAGTCTGGGCGAAGCCTACCCCTTCCATTACTTTTTTGGGCGAAGCCAACCCCTTCCATGACTAGTCTGGGCGAAGCCTAACTCTTCCATGACTAGTCTGGGCGAAGCCTACCCCTTCCATGACTAGTCTGGGCGAAGCCTACCCCTTCCATTACTTTTTTGGGCGAAGCCAAGCCTATCCCTTCCGTGACTAGCTTGGGCGAAGCCTACCCCTTCCGTGACTAGCTTGGGCGAAGCCTAACTCTTCCATGACTAGCTTGGGCGAAGCCTAACTCTTCCATGACTAGTTTGGGCGAAGCCTACCCCTTCCATGACTAGTCTGGGCGAAGCCTACCCCTTCCATGACTAGTTTGGGCGAAGCCTACCCCTTCCATGACTAGTTTGGGCGAAGCCTACCCCTTCCATGACTAGTTTGGGCGAAGCCTACCTCCTCCATGACTAGTTTGGGCGAAGCGAAGCCTACCTCTTCCATGACTAGTTTGGGCGAAGTGAAGCCTACCCCTTCCATGACTAGTTTGGGCGAAGCGAAGCCTACCTCTTCCATGACTAGTTTGGGCGAAGCCTAACCCTTCCATGACTAGTTTGGGCGAAGCCTACCTCCTCCATAACTAGTTTGGGCGAAGCCACCCTGATGGCGATACCCTTGTCTGCCAGCTTATCCAACACGTCCTGGAAGTCGATGTTCCTGCGGGATTTGGCCCGAGACAGAGCCCGACCCTGGAGACAAGAGTTCAATGTTGAGGAGTAGATAAAACATGTTCTTGATAATGAACAGATGGATGCAGTCCATCGTTACTACTTGTTATAGTATGGGCATACCTAGGAACACAGCGACAGAGAGGTGCAGTAAAGCGACAGAGAGGTGCAGTAAAGCGACAGAGAGGTGCAGTAAAGCGACAGAGAGGTGCAGTAAAGCGACAGAGAGGTGCAGTAAAGCGACAGAGAGGTGCAGTAAAGCGACAGAGAGGTGCAGTAAAGCGACAGAGAGGTGCAGTAAAGCGACAGAGAGGTGCAGTAAAGCGACAGAGAGGTGCAGTAAAGCGACAGAGAGGTGCAGTAAAGCGACAGAGAGGTGCAGTAAAGCGACAGAGAGGTGCAGTAAAGCGACAGAGAGGTGCAGTAAAGCGACAGAGAGGTGCAGTAAAGCGACAGAGAGGTGCAGTAAAGCGACAGAGAGGTGCAGTAAAGCGACAGAGAGGTGCAGTAAAGCGACAGAGAGGTGCAGTAAAGCGACAGAGAGGTGCAGTAAAGCGACAGAGAGGTGCAGTAAAGCGACAGAGAGGTGCAGTAAAGCGACAGAGAGGTGCAGTAAAGCGACAGAGAGGTGCAGTAAAGCGACAGAGAGGTGCAGTAAAGCGACAGAGAGGTGCAGTAAAGCGACAGAGAGGTGCAGTAAAGCGACAGAGAGGTGCAGTAAAGCGACAGAGAGGTGCAGTAAAGCGACAGAGGTGCAGTAAAGCGACAGAGAGGTGCAGTAAAGCGACAGAGGTGCAGTAAAGCGACAGAGAGGTGCAGTAAAGCGACAGAGGTGTAGTAAAGCGACAGAGAGGTGTAGTAAAGCGACAGAGAGGTGCAGTAAAGCGACAGAGAGGTGTAGTAAAGCGACAGAGGTGCAATAAAGCGACAGAGAGGTGTAGTAAAGCAACAGAGGTGCCGTAAAGCGACAGAGGTGCAGTAAAGCGACAGAGGTGCAGTAAAGCCTTACCGCGCCGTGGCAGGTGGTGCCGAAGGTCTCCGTCATGCCCTGTTCCGTGCCCGTCAGGACGTAACTGCAGGTGCCCATCGTGCCCCCGATCAACACCGGCTGGCCTGTCAGCTGATTGGACCAGAAACAGGAAGCATTTTAAAAACAGTCTCTGCATCAAAATGGCACTACTTTAGAGCCAGAGCCACATAGGGCTGTTAGATTGGCCCTAAAGCAGATATGGATTAAGGTTATATGGATTAAGGTAGTCTACAGGGATGAGGGTGGGCACCTGGTAGTCTACAGGGATGAGGGGGGGGGGGGGGGGGCCTGGTAATCTATAGGGATGAGAGGGGGGGGTGGGCACCTGGTAGTCTACAGGGATGAGGGGGGGGGGGGACCTGGTAATCTATAGGGATGAGAGGGGGGGGGGGGCCTGGTAATCTATAGGGATGAGAGGGGGGGACCTGGTAGTCTACAGGGATGAGAGGGGGGGGGGGGTACCTGGTAGTC
Source organism: Oncorhynchus clarkii lewisi (assembly GCF_045791955.1). Classification (NCBI taxonomy): domain Eukaryota; kingdom Metazoa; phylum Chordata; class Actinopteri; order Salmoniformes; family Salmonidae; genus Oncorhynchus; species Oncorhynchus clarkii. Next base: position 2,765,333 of record NC_092167.1, read on the forward strand.
TACAGGGATGAGAGGGTGGTACCTGGTAGTCTACAGGGATGAGGGGGTGGTACCTGGTAGTCTACAGGAATGAGCGGGTACCTGGTAGTCTACAGGGATGAGAGGAGGTACCTGGTAGTCTACAGGGATGAGAGGGTGGTACCTGGTAGTCTACAGGGATGAGAGGGTGGTACCTGGTAGTCTACAGGGATGAGAGGGGGTACCTGGTAGTCTACAGGGATGAGAGGAGGTACCAGGTAGTCTACAGGCATGAGGGGGGGGGGGGTACCTGGTAGTCTACAGGGATGAGGGGGTGTACCTGGTAGTCTACAGGGATGAGAGGGGGTACCTGGTAGTCTACAGGGATGAGGGGGGGTACCTGGTAGTCTACAGGGATGAGGGGGGGGTACCTGGTAGTCTACAGGGATGAGGAGGAGGTACCTGGTAGTCTACAGGGATGAGGGGGGTGTACCTGGTAGTCTAAAGGGATGCGAGGGGGTACCTGGTAGTCTACAGGGATGAGAGGGGGTACCTGGTAGTCTACAGGGATGAGAGGGGGTACCTGGTAGTCTACAGGGATGAGAGGGGGTACCTGGTAGTCTACAGGGATGAGGGGGGGTACCTGGTAGTCTACAGGGATGGGGGGGGGGGGGGGTACCTGGTAGTCTACAGGGATGGGGGGGGGGGGGTACCTGGTAGTCTACAGGGATGGGGGGGGGGGGGGTACCTGGTAGTTTACAGGGATGAGGGGGGGGTACCTGGTAGTCTACAGGGATGAGAGTGGGTACCTGGTAGTCTACAGGGATGAGGGGGTACCTGGTAGTCTACAGGGATGAGAGGGGGTACCTGGTAGTCTACAGGGATGAGAGGGGGTACCTGGTAGTCTACAGGGATGAGGGGGGGTACCTGGTAGTCTACAGGGATGGGGGGGGGGGGGGGGGTACCTGGTAGTCTACAGGGATGGGGGGGGGGGTACCTGGTAGTCTACAGGGATGGGGGGGGGGGGGGGGGGGGTACCTGGTAGTTTACAGGGATGAGGGGGGGGTACCTGGTAGTCTACAGGGATGAGAGTGGGTACCTGGTAGTCTACAGGGATGAGGGGGTACCTGGTAGTCTACAGGGATGAGAGGGGGTACCTGGTAGTCTACAGGGATGAGAGGAGGTACCTGGTAGTCTACAGGGATGAGAGGAGGTACCTGGTAGTCTACAGGGATGAGAGGGGGGTACCTGGTAGTCTACAGGGATGAGAGGGGGTACCTGGTAGTCTACAGGGATGAGAGGGGGTACCTGGTAGTCTACATGGATGAGAGGGGGTACCTGGTAGTCTACATGGATGAGAGGGGGTACCTGGTAGTCTACAGGGATGAGAGGGGGTACCTGGTAGTCTACAGGGATGAGATGGGGTACCTGGTAGTCTACAGGGATGAGGGGGGGTACCTGGTAGTCTACAGGGATGAGGGGGGGTACCTGGTAGTCTACAGGGATGAGGGGGTACCTGGTAGTCTACAGGGATGAGAGGAGGTACCTGGTAGTCTACAGGGATGAGGGGGTACCTGGTAGTCTACAGGGATGAGAGGAGGTACCTGGTAGTCTACAGGGATGAGGGGGTACCTGGTAGTCTACAGGTATGAGAGGGGGTACCTGGTAGTTTACAGGGATGAGAGGGGGTACCTGGTAGTCTACAGGGATGAGGGGGTACCTGGTAGTCTACAGGGATGAGAGGAGGTACCTGGTAGTCTACAGGGATCAGAGGGGGTACCTGGTAGTCTACAGGGATGAGAGGGGGTACCTGGTAGTCTACAGGGATGAGAGGGGGTACCTGGTAGTCTACAGGGATGAGAGGGGGTACCTGGTAGTCTACAGGGATGAGAGGGGGTACCTGGTAGTCTACAGGGATGAGAGGGGGTACCTGGTAGTCTACAGGGATGAGGGAGTACCTGGTAGTCTACAGGGATGAGGGGGTGGTGTGGAGGGAAGGCCCGGGTGGATCCCTTGCGATGCAGCAGTAGAGTCTTCTGTTTCCCATCTACCATGTGTTCCTCCACCTTGGCGATGTTATGAGACACGTCATAGATCACATGCATGTCCAGGTCATCAGGAGTGGTGGTGAACACCTTGGCAAACGCCTGGAGGAGACAGAGACACGGAGAAGTCAAACTGGAGTGGTCAGTTACCTGGGTCAGTTACCTGTCTCAGGTGGGGTCAGTTACCAGTCTCAGGTGGGGTCAGTTAGGGTCAGTTACCCGTCTCAGGTAGGGTCAGTTACCTGTCTCAGGTAGGGTCAGTTACCCGTCTCAGGTAGGGTCAGTTACCTGTCTCAGGTGGGGTCAGTTAGGGTCAGTTACCCGTCTCAGGTAGGGTCAGTTACCTGTCTCAGGTGGGGTCAGTTAGGGTCAGTTACCCGTCTCAGGTGGGGTCAGTTACCTGTCTCAGGTGGGGTCAGTTAGGGTCAGTTACCCGTCTCAGGTGGGGTCAGTTACCCGTCTCAGGTGGGGTCAGTTACCTGTCTCAGGTGGGGTCAGTTAGGGTCAGTTACCCGTCTCAGGTGGGGTCAGTTAGGGTCAGTTACCTGTCTCAGGTGGGGTCAGTTAGGGTCAGTTACCCGTCTCAGGTGGGGTCAGTTACCCGTCTCAGGTGGGGCCAGTTACCTGTCTCAGGTGGGGTCAGTTAGGGTCAGTTACCCGTCTCAGGTGGGGTCAGTTAGGGTCAGTTACCTGTCTCAGGTGGGGTCAGTTAGGGTCAGTTACCTGTCTCAGGTGGGGTCAGTTACCCGTCTCAGGTGGGGTCAGTTAGGGTCAGTTACCTGTCTCAGGTGGGGTCAGTTAGGGTCAGTTACCTGTCTCAGGTGGGGTCAGTTACCTGTCTCAGGTGGTGTCAGTTAGGGTCAGTTACCCGTCTCAGGTGGGGTCAGTTACCTGTCTCAGGTGGTGTCAGTTAGGGTCAGTTACCTGTCTCAGGTGGGGTCAGTTAGGGTCAGTTACCTGTCTCAGGTGGGGTCAGTTACCTGTCTCAGGTGGTGTCAGTTAGGGTCAGTTACCCGTCTCAGGTGGGGTCAGTTAGGGTCAGTTACCTGTCTCAGGTGGGGTCAGTTACCCGTCTCAGGTGGGGTCAGTTACCCGTCTCAGGTGGGGTCAGTTACCCGTCTCAGGTGGGGTCAGTTACCCGTCTCAGGTGGGGTCAGTTACCTGTCTCAGGTGGTGTCAGTTAGGGTCAGTTACCCGTCTCAGGTGGGGTCAGTTACCCGTCTCAGGTGGGGTCAGTTACCCGTCTCAGGTGGGGTCAGTTACCTGTCTCAGGTGGTGTCAGTTAGGGTCAGTTACCTGTCTCAGGTGGGGTCAGTTACCAGTCTCAGGTGGGGTCAGTTACCTGTCTCAGGTGGTGTCAGTTAGGGTCAGTTACCCGTCTCAGGTGGGGTCAGTTAGGGTCAGTTACCTGTCTCAGGTGGGGTCAGTTAGGGTCAGTTACCTGTCTCAGGTGGGGTCAGTTACCCGTCTCAGGTGGGGTCAGTTACCTGTCTCAGGTGGTGTCAGTTAGGGTCAGTTACCCGTCTCAGGTGGGGTCAGTTAGGGTCAGTTACCTGTCTCAGGTGGGGTCAGTTACCAGTCTCAGGTGGGGTCAGTTACCTGTCTCAGGTGGTGTCAGTTAGGGTCAGTTACCTGTCTCAGGTGGGGTCAGTTACCAGTCTCAGGTGGGGTCAGTTACCTGTCTCAGGTGGTGTCAGTTAGGGTCAGTTACCCGTCTCAGGTGGGGTCAGTTAGGGTCAGTTACCTGTCTCAGGTGGGGTCAGTTAGGGTCAGTTACCTGTCTCAGGTGGGGTCAGTTACCCGTCTCAGGTGGGGTCAGTTACCTGTCTCAGGTGGTGTCAGTTAGGGTCAGTTACCCGTCTCAGGTGGGGTCAGTTATGGTCAGTTACCTGTCTCAGGTGGGGTCAGTTACCAGTCTCAGGTGGGGTCAGTTACCTGTCTCAGGTGGTGTCAGTTAGGGTCAGTTACCCGTCTCAGGTGGGGTCAGTTACCCGTCTCAGGTGGGGTCAGTTACCTGTCTCAGGTGGGGTCAGTTACCCGTCTCAGGTGGGGTCAGTTACCTGTCTCAGGTGGGGTCAGTTACCAGTCTCAGGTGGGGTCAGTTAGGGTCAGTTACCAGTCTCAGGTGGGGTCAGTTACCTGTCTCAGGCGGGGTCAGTTACCTGTCTCAGGCGGGGTCAGTTACCTGTCTCAGGCGGGGTCAGTTACCTGTCTCAGGCGGGGTCAGTTACCTGTCTCAGGCGGGGTCAGTTACCTGTCTCAGGCGGGGTCAGTTACCTGTCTCAGGCGGGGTCAGTTACCTGGGTCAGTTACCTGTCTCAGGCGGGGTCAGTTACCTGGGTCAGTTACCTGGGTCAGTTACCCGTCTCAGGCGGGGTCAGTTACCTGTCTCAGGTGGGGTCAGTTAGGGTCAGTTACCCGTCTCAGGTGCGGTCAATTAGGGTCAGTTACCTCTCTCAGGTGCGGTCAGTTAGGGTCAGTTTCCTGTCTCAGGTGCGGTCAGGTAGGGTCAGTTACCTGTCGTGTGAGGAAGGTCATAGAGGAACGGTTGACCCAGGCATAGTTGCCGGCGGCGGCCATTCCTTTCAGGTAGTCTTGTCCCTCCTCTGAAAAGATACGGGCGCACGCCAGCTGACGATCGTTCACCTGGATCTTGTCTCGCTTCATCGCCTTCTCCATGGCAACCAGGGCATCTACCAGAACATATACAGTACCAGTCAAATGTTAGGACCCCTAATCATTCAAGGGTTTTTCTTCAGTGGCTTCAGGAAGTATTCAGACCCCTTGACTTTTTCCACATTTTGTTACGTGACTTATTCTAAAATGGATTCAATTGTCCCCCCACAATCTGTGCACAATGCCCCATAATGACAAAGTAAAAAGGTTTTTACTAATTTATAAAAAAAGTATTCAGACCCTTAATTCAGTACTTTGTTGCAGCACCTTAGGCAGTAATTACAGGCTCGAGTCTTCTTGGGTTTGACCCTACAAGCTTGGTACACCTGTATTTGGGGAGTTTCTCCCATTCTTCTCTGCAGTTCCTCTCCAGCTCTGTCAGGTTAGATGGGGAGCATCGCTGCACAGCTATTTTCAGGTCTCTCCAGAGATGTTCAAGTCTGGGCTCCGGCTGGGCCACTCAAGGACATTCAGAGACTTGTCCTAAAGCCACTCCTGTGTTGTCTTGGCTGTGCGCTTAGGGTCGTTGTCCTGTTGGAAGGTGAACCTTTGCGCCCCCCCACCAGTCTGAGGTCCTGAGTGCTCTGGAGCAGGTTATCAAGGATCTCTCTGTAATTTGTTCTGTTCATCTTTCCCTCGATCCTGACTAGTCTCCCAGGCCCTGCTGCTGAAAAACATCCCCACAGCATGATGCTGCCACCACCATGCTTCACCATAGGGATGGTGCCAGGTTTCCTCCAGACATGACGCTTGGCATTCAGGCCAAGAGTCCAATCTTGGTTTCATCAGACCAGAGAATATTGTTTCTCATGGTCTGAGTCCTTTAGGTGCCTTCAGGAAAACTCATAGCGGGCTATCATGTGTCTTTTTACTGAGGAGTGGCTTCCGTCTGGCCACTCTACCATAAAGGCCTGATTGGTGGGGTTCTGCAGAGATGGTTGTCCTTCTGGAAGGTTCTCCCATCTCCACAGAGGAACTCTGGAGCTCTGCCAGAGTGACCATCGGGTTCTTGGTCACCTCCCTGACCAAGGCCCATCTCCCCCGATTGCTCAGTTTGGCCAGGCGGCCGGCTCTAGGAAGGGTCTTGGTGGTTCCAAACTTCTTCCATTTAAGAATGATGGAGGCCACTGTGTTCTTGGGGACCTTCAATGCTGCAGAAATGTTTTGGTACCCTTCCCCAGATCTGTGCCTCGACACAATTCTGTCTCGGAGCTCTACAGACAATTCCTTCGACCTCGTGGCTTGGTTTTTGCTCTGACATGCACTGTCAACTGTGGGACCTTATATATAGACAGGTGTGTGCCTTTCCAAATCATGTCCAATCAATGTCATTTATGACAGGTGGACTCCAATCAAATTGTAGAAACATTTCAAGGATGATCAATGGAAACAGGTTGCACCTGAGCTCAATGGAAACAGGAAGCACCTGAGGTCAATGGAAACAGGATGCACCCGAGCTCAATGGAAACAGGAAGCACCCGAGGTCAATGGAAACAGGAAGCACCCGAGGTCAATGGAAACAGGAAGCACCCGAGGTCAATGGAAACAGGAAGCACCCGAGGTCAATGGAAACAGGAAGCACCTGAGCTCAATGGAAACAGGAAGCACCTGAGCTCAATGGAAACAGGAAGCACCTGAGGTCAATGGAAACAGGATGCACCTGAGGTCAATGGAAACAGGATGCACCTGAGGTCAATGGAAACAGGAAGCACCTGAGCTCAATGGAAACAGGAAGCACCTGAGGTCAATGGAAACAGGAAGCACCTGAGCTCAATGGAAACAGGAAGCACCTGAGGTCAATGGAAACAGGATGCACCTGAGGTCAATGGAAACAGGATGCACCTGAGGTCAATGGAAACAGGAAGCACCTGAGGTCAATGGAAACAGGAAGCACCTGAGCTCAATGGAAACAGGAAGCACCTGAGCTCAATGGAAACAGGAAGCACCTGAGCTCAATGGAAACAGGAGGCACCTGAGCTCAATGGAAACAGGAGGCACCTGAGCTCAATGGAAACAGGATGCACCTGAGCTCAATGGAAACAGGATGCACCTGAGCTCAATGGAAACAGGATGCACCTGAGCTCAATGGAAACAGGATGCACCTGAGGTCAATGGAAACAGGAAGCACCTGAGGTCAATGGAAACAGGATGCACCTGAGCTCAATGGAAACAGGATGCACCTGAGCTCAATGGAAACAGGATGCACCTGAGCTCAATGGAAACAGGATGCACCTGAGGTCAATGGAAACAGGAAGCACCTGAGGTCAATGGAAACAGGAAGCACCTGAGCTCAATGGAAACAGGAAGCACCTGAGGTCAATGGAAACAGGATGCACCTGAGGTCAATGGAAACAGGAAGCACCTGAGCTCAATGGAAACAGGATGCACCTGAGCTCAATGGAAACAGGATGCACCTGAGCTCAATGGAAACAGGATGCACCTGAGCTCAATTTCAAGTCTCACAGCAAAGGGTCTGAATACTTATGTAAGGTATCCGTTTTTCTAATAAACCGTTTTCCCTTATGGGGTAGTGTATTTATGTGTATTTATGTGTATTTGTGTATTTATGTGTATTTGTGTATTTGTGTATTTATGTGTATTTATGTGTATTTATGTGTATTTGTGTATTTGTGTGTATTTATGTGTATTTATGTGTATTTATTTAGTCCATTTTAGAACAAAGCAGTAACGTAACAGTCTTATTCTAAAATGGATCAATTATTTTTTTCCCTCAATGTATATTTTTACCTTTATTTAACCTGGTAAGTCATAGAAAAACACACCATTTACAACAACAACCTGACCAAGACAAGAACCAATACACCGTGCAGGAAACGCAGACAGGAGACCACGTTACAGACAATTCTTTAAAACGAAACAAAAATGCATATTTCCAACATGGGTAGAGAGAGCAGTCCTACCTGTCGCCACCTGGTGGCCCAGCCCCCTGCTGCCACTGTGGATCATCACACACACCTGGCCCTTGTGGTCGATGCCCATCTTCTTAGCAGCATAGTCATTATAGATCTCATCCACCACCTGGATCTCAGCGTAGTGGTTCCCTGCCCCCAGAGTACCTAGCTGGAATAAGGACAGGTCATTATAGATCTCATCTACCACCTGGATCTCAGCGTAGTGGTTCCCTTCCCCCAGAGTACCTAGCTGGAATAAGGACAGGTCATTATAGATCTTAGCCCCCAGAGTACCCAGCTGGAATAAGGACAGGTCATTATAGATCTCATCTACCACCTGGATCTCAGCGTAGTGGTTCCCTGCCCCCAGAGTACCCAGCTGGAATAAGGACAGGTCATTATACAGTGCCTTGCGAAAGTATTCGGCCCCCTTGAACTTCGCGACCTTTTGCCACATTTCAGGCCTCAAACATAAAGATATAAAACTGTATTTTTTTGTGAAGAATCAACAACAAGTGGGACACTTGACATTCGACATTTATTGGATATTTATTGGATATTTCAAACTTTTTTAACAAATCAAAAACTGAAAAATTGGGCGTGCAAAATTATTCAGCCCTCTTAAGTTAATACTTTGTAGCGCCACCTTTTGCTGCGATTACAGCTGTAAGTCGCTTGGGGTATGTCTCTATCAGTTTTGCACATCGAGAGACTGAAATTTTTTCCCATTCCTCCTTGCAAAACAGCTCGAGCTCAGTGAGGTTGGATGGAGAGCATTTGTGAACAGCAGTGTTCAGTTCTTTCCACAGATTCTCGATTGGATTCAGGTCTGGACTTTGACTTGGCCATTCTAACACCTGGATATGTTTATTTTTGAACCATTCCATTTTAGATTTTGCTTTATGTTTTGGATCATTGTCTTGTTGGAAGACAAATCTCCGTCCCAGTCTCAGGTCTTTTGCAGACTCCATCAGGTTTTCTTCCAGAATGGTCCTGTATTTGGCTCCATCCATCTTCCCATCAATTTTAACCATCTTCCCTGTCCCTGCTGAAGAAAAGCAGGCCCAAACCATGATGCTGCCACCACCATGTTTGACAGTGGGGATGGTGTGTTCAGCTGTGTTGCTTTTACGCCAAACATAATGTTTTGCATTGTTGCCAAAAAGTTCAATTTTGGTTTCATCTGACCAGAGCACCTTCTTCCACATGTTTGGTGTGTCTCCCAGGTGGCTTGTGGCAAACTTTAAACAACACTTTTTATGGATATCTTTAAGAAATGGCTTTCTTCTTGCCACTCTTCCATAAAGGCCAGATTTGTGCAATAGACTACTGATTGTTGTCCTATGGACAGAGTCTCCCACCTCAGCTGTAGATCTCTGCAGTTCATCCAGAGTGATCATGGGCCTCTTGGCTGCATCTCTGATCAGTCTTCTCCTTGTATGAGCTGAAAGTTTAGAGGGACGGCCAGGTCTTGGTAGATTTGCAGTGGTCTGATACTCCTTCCATTTCAATATTATCGCTTGCACAGTGCTCCTTGGGATGTTTAAAGCTTGGGAAATCTTTTTGTATCCAAATCCGGCTTTAAACTTCTTCACAACAGTATCTCGGACCTGCCTGGTGTGTTCCTTGTTCTTCATGATGCTCTCTGCGCTTTTAACGGACCTCTGAGACTATCACAGTGCAGGTGCATTTATACGGAGACTTGATTACACACAGGTGGATTGTATTTATCATCATTAGTCATTTAGGTCAACATTGGATCATTCAGAGATCCTCACTGAACTTCTGGAGAGAGTTTGCTGCACTGAAAGTAAAGGGGCTGAATAATTTTGCACGCCCAATTTTTCAGTTTTTGATTTGTTTAAAAAAGTTTGAAATATCCAATAAATGTCGTTCTACTTCATGATTGTGTCCCACTTGTTGTTGATTCTTCACAAAAAAATACAGTTTTATATCTTTATGTTTGAAGCCTGAAATGTGGCAAAAGGTCGCAAAGTTCAAGGGGGCCGAATACTTTCGCAAGGCACTGTAGATCTCAGCCCCCAGAGTACCCAGCTGGAATAAGGACAGGTCATTATAGATCTCAGCGTAGTGGTTCCCTGACCCCAGAGTACCCAGCTGGAATAAGGACAGGTCATTATAGATCTCAGCCCCCAGAGTACCCAGCTGGAATAAGGACAGGTCATTATAGATCTCAGCCCCCAGAGTACCCAGCTGGTATTAGGACAGGTCATTATAGATCTCATCCACCACCTGGATCTCAGCGTAGTGGTTCCCTGCCCCCAGAGTACCCAGCTGGAATAAGGACAGGTCATTATAGGTTAGGGAGTGGCATTACCTGAGGCAGGCCACTCTTCTTGGCCTGGGAGGAGACCTTGTTGGGGGTCAGGGGTCACTTAGGGAGTGGTGTTACCTGAGGCAGGCCTCTCTTCTTGGCCTTGGAGGAGACCTTGTTGGGGTCGGCCTGCAGCATCCTGCCATACTCCTCACAGTGCTCCTTATCCTCTGCCCAGGCATAGCCTTCTCTCAGGGACCAGTCCACTCCCATCTCTAGAGCCTCCTCTAGATCCCTGTAACAGACACCAGGTTATAGTCTCTACACAGCCTTCTCTCAGGGACCAGTCCCCTCCCATCTCTAGAGCCTCCTCTAGATCCCTGTAACAGACAGCCTTCTCTCAGGGACCAGTCCCCTCCCATCTCTAGAGCCTCCTCTAGATCCCTGTAACAGACACCAGGTTATTAGTCTATAGACAGCCTTCTCTCAGGGACCAGTCCCCTCCCATCTCTAGAGCCTCATCTAGATGCCTGTAACAGACAGAGCTTGAGAGGATCTGCAGAGAAGAACAGGAGAAATTCCCCAAATACAAGCTTGTAGCAACAATTTATAAACCTGTTCTTGCTTGGTCATTATGGAGTATTGTGTGTAGATTGTTTTTTACCTTCATCCATTTTAGAATAAGGCTGTAACGTAACAAAATGTGTAAAAAGTCCAGGGGTCTGAATACTTTCAGAAGGCCCTAACCTTAACCCCTAACCCCTAACCTTAACCCTGCTCTATCCAAAGGGATTGGGTTAATGTTGTATTGGTGTCTGCGGACAGCAGGGTATTGGTGTCTGTAGACAGCAGGGTATTGGTGCCTGTAGACAGCAGGGTATTGGTGTCTGTAGACAGCAGGGTATTGGTGTCTGTAGACAGCAGGGTATTGGTGTATTGGTGCCTGTAGACAGCAGGGTATTGGTGTCTGTAGACAGCAGGGTATTGGTGTATTGGTGCCTGTAGACAGCAGGGTATTGGTGTCTGCAGACAGCAGGGTATTGGTGTATTGGTGCCTGTAGACAGCAGGGTATTGGTGTCTGTAGACAGCAGGGTATTGGTGTATTGGTTTCTGTAGACAGCAGGGTATTGGTGTATTGGTGCCTGTAGACAGCAGGGTATTGGTGTATTGGTGCCTGTAGACAGCAGGGTATTGGTGTCTGCAGACAGCAGGGTATTGGTGCCTGTAGACAGCAGGGTATTGGTGCCTGTAGACAGCAGGGTATTGGTGTATTGGTGTCTGTAGACAGCAGGGTATTGGTGCCTGTAGACAGCAGGGTATTGGTGCCTGTAGACAGCAGGGTATTGGTGCCTGTAGACAGCAGGGTATTGGTGTATTGGTGTCTGTAGACAGCAGGGTATTGGTGTATTGGTGCCTGTAGACAGCAGGGTATTGGTGTCTGTAGACAGCAGGGTATTGGTGTATTGGTGTCTGCAGACAGCAGGGTATTGGTGTATTGGTGTCTGTAGACAGCAGGGTATTGGTGTATTGGTGCCTGTAGACAGCAGGGTATTGGTGTCTGTAGACAGCAGGGTATTGGTGTATTGGTGTCTGCAGACAGCAGGGTATTGGTGTATTGGTGTCTGTAGACAGCAGGGTATTGGTGTCTGTAGACAGCAGGGTATTGGTGTCTGTAGACAGCAGGGTATTGGTGTCTGTAGACAGCAGGGTATTGGTGTATTGGTGCCTGTAGACAGCAGGGTATTGGTGTCTGTAGACAGCAGGGTATTGGTGTCTGTAGACAGCAGGGTATTGGTGTATTGGTGCCTGTAGACAGCAGGGTATTGGTGTCTGTAGACAGCAGGGTATTGGTGTATTGGTGTCTGCAGACAGCAGTGTATTGGTGCCTCCTTACTTGGCGGTCATAGGGATGACTCCCTTGGAGCCGACTCCTACAGGGATGTGGTCAAACAGGGCCTGAGCCAGCTGCTCCTTGACAGGCTGGACGTCTCCCTCGTCTAGGTTGGTCCTTAGTAGACGCACTCCACAGTTAATATCAAACCCCACACCACCTAGCTCACACACACACACACACACACACGGTTAATGTCAAAACCCACACCAGAGATTAGACAGGACAGCCTGTTGGACTGTGTGTATCCTCTGTACCTGGGGATACGACAGCGTTGGGGTCGCTCATGTCGAAGGCAGCCATGTTTCCGATGGCGAACCCATACCCCGAGTGGCAGTCTGGCAGGCCGATGGACCTCTGAGGGAGAGAGAGAGAGAGAGAGAGGTTTGGGGACACTATTAGGCCTTGTTTCCTGGACACAGGTTAAGAGAAATCCTGGACTGACAAGCAAACTCATTGAATGTGCTTCTTAGTCTGTGACAAGGCTAAATATGTCTGGGGGAAACCGGTGAGATATTACAGAGGTGTCAATATGTCAGTTTATAGCTGGTTAGATAACGGCTGTCAGCGTCATCTCCACTGACTTGTGTTAAGGACTGATCCGGACCGGACATCTACTTACATGGACTATACCCGGCAGAGCTGCAACGTTTCCAATCTGTTTCATGGCAGGGAGAAACCCACCAAAACCTGACGACAATAACAACAACAACAACAACAACCAAATCAGTCAAATCAACTGGGGAAAACAATACAGGAGCGGGCTTGTCTGTTAACATGGCATCATGTGTTGTTGTTGTTGTTGTCTACCTCCTCCTTTACACGCGTTACGCAGCTCCTCAAACATCAGCTTCTCCAGGGACTCGTTGACGTAAAACACCCCTTCCACCTGGAATCAAAGGGGAAGGATTTGATGAGCTGTCAAGTCCATAGGCCATAATAGGTTAGCTAAATGAGATAGCTTAGTAAGCTACTATGCTCTTACACCTTATCTACATACAAAAGACAAGAGCAACAATAACAGAGTCAAGCTGGATAGTAAGCAAGCCACGTCTGAAGCTATCAAACTACGGACATGTGCTAACGTTAATTCATTCCATTTAAGTTCGTTTTAGCTAATCACCTGCATATTTGGGACGAAACCTTTCTTGATTCGCCAGCAGTTCTTGTCAATCTTGTCCAAATATTGTAACTCGTCATTGTACGATCGACTCATGATATGATTATGTAGCTCGCTGTTTATTTCACTTATATTTCAGCAGTGTCTGATTCTGTTCTGAACCAACAAACTACAACTACGGCAACTCAGAGGCGTTCGTACAAAACGCGTTTTTGGAAAACTGAATAATGACGCAGCTGTAAATGTTTTTAAATCTATCGCGTTTATTTTTTAATGGATTGAAATATTGATCTTGGATAACACCATCTTATAGTCGTTCCTAACAAATACATGTTCCCTAATGTCCTAGCAAAGTTTTATTTTTTGAAAACATTTGTGGTTATTATTTTCCTATATTAGTATTTTTTGACTTTCCGTAGTTGAAGTCAGAACGCTCATTTCTTTCCGTAGTTGAAGTCAGAACGCTAATCTCTTTCCGTAGTTGAAGTCAGAACGCTAATCTCTTTCCGTAGTTGAAGTCAGAACGCTAATCTCTTTCCGTAGTTGAAGTCAACTATTTGATAACATTTTGTTGACCATCTAGCTTCTGTCAAAGCCTCTTCTACTTCTCGATTGTAATACGTGGAAATCTTCAACCATCTCTACTTGCAATTAAGACCTCTTTAGTTAACATGAACTGTATGGTGTGACATGATTAAGGCTTGCAATAAGTTAACAAGAGACAACAACTAAACTAAAGTAAGTGAAATGCTGCTGGCTAGCTAGCTACCAGATAGGTTAACCAGCTAGCTGCTCTTCTACATGTAGGTTTGTATTGTTCTCGCTAGATAAACACCATCATACCAGAAGTGTGCTGTGCATAATGAAACGTATCTGTATACTATATGAATTTCTAGGCCAGTGTACCTGCTATAACGTTAGATTGTTACACTGATGAATGTTACCATTTTACCTTCATAATTCAGTCTTTCTTAACACAGTTGGCAGGAAATGAAAGTGAAAGAATTCCAGCTAGCATTGTGTTTCTACTGTAAAGAGGTGACTTGGCGTTGCCAAGTGTTTTCTACTTCAATGTGAATACTGACATCATGCTCAGAAAGTTGGGCGTTTTGTGAAAGGGTGTTTTGGAAGATGACCGTAATGATTCATGATGAACCAGGGAGAGAAGACCACAATTAAGTGTCTTGGGTCTGAATGATTGAATTTGTGTCCTTAACCTGTCTGATCGTGTTCTGTGTGTTGGTTACCTAACCCTGTCCCATCAGTCTCTCTCTCTCTCTCTCTCCCTCCCTGTCCTTCTGTCTCTCTCTCCCTCCCTGTCTGTCTGTCTCTCTCTCTCTCCCTCCCTCCCTGTCCGTCGGTCTCTCTCTCCTAAGCATGAAACTACGTGTGAGGATAAACAAGCAGACCAGCCGGGTGAAGCTGGAGGGAGAGGAGCCCACTCTGACAGAGCTCAACGTTCAAATCAGAGAGATCCTTCTGCCTTCACATGGCCTCAGGTTAGTTAGTCCCTCAGGTTAGTTAGTCCCTCAGGTGAGTTAGACCCCCAGGTTAGTCCCTCAGGTTGGTTAGTCCCTCAGGTTAGTTAGACCCTCAGGTTAGTTAGACCCTCAGGTTAGACCCTCAGGTTAGTTAGACCCTCAGGTTAGTTAGACCCTCAGGTTAGTTAGACCCTCAGGTTAGTCCCTCAGGTTAGTTAGACCCTCAGGTTAGTTAGTCCCTCAGGTTAGTTAGTCCCTCAAGTTAGTTAGTCCCTCAGGTTAGTTAGACCCTCAGGTTAGTTAGTCCCTCAGGTTAGTTAGTCCCTCAAGTTAGTTAGTCCCTCAGGTTAGTTAGTCCCTCAGGTTAGTCCCTCAGGTTAGTTAGACCCTCAGGTTAGTTAGACCCTCAGGTTAGTTAGACCCTCAGGTTAGACACTTTCTCCTTCTGTTGCTAAAGGGCAATTCCATGGTAGACTCAGATTTTCACTCTAAAATGTCTGCCGAACAAAAAACATTGATTTCAAGGTTTAACAAACCATACAACTCTATGCACAAGGACGACTTTTAAAAATGCCCACTTACAATTTTCCAAAAATAACTTTAGAGGAAAAACTGGGCAGAAACTAAGTTTGCTAACAGAATAAAACTAAGGGAGATTTTACTGTAATTCTGGAACCAAACTTTGCATCTGGTGTTTTTCCAGTAAATGTGGTCTTTTTATAAATGTATTGTGTAAATTATTCAAAGAGGTCATTGTTCATAGTTGTATGGTTTATTAAACTTAGAAATCAATTGTTTGTGTTTAGCAAACATTTCAAAGTGAAAAATTGATGTCTCGGTGTAATTCCGTTAGCATGGAAGAAGTAGCAGTAGCTGTAGCAGTAGCTGTGTATTATTTGTGTTTATATATTGTTAGTAAAGTATGAGGACCACATGTTGAATGCTGTAAAGTTTACCCATAGTGGTTGGGGCTCAGATCCTAACTCTCCTCTGTCCCCCACAGCCCAGACACAGAGTTCACCTTGTCCCTGAACGGCTCAGATCTTCTATCTGACTCTGGTCAGACTTTGTCCTCCTGTGGCATCGTCACTGGGGACCTGGTCTGTGTCATCTTGCCTCCATCTGTGGCTGTGCCCTCCGCCGCCTCTGCCCCCTCCGCTGCCCCTGCTCCCTCCACTCGCCAGGCTGTGCCCTCAGGCTCCTCTGCCCCCTCCGCTGCCCCTGCTCCCTCAGCCCGCCAGTCATCCAGCAGCAGCAGCAGTAGTAGTAGTCCTGGGCTGTACCAAGCTGTACACCCACCAGCCCAACGCTCCAGTGAGGTGAGCCCTCATCTCCTAACACCAGTAGTATATTATATTACAGTGTAGTAGTAGTAGAATATAGTAGTAGTAGTATATTACAATACAAGTATTCAGACCCCTTGACTTATTCCACATTTTGTTAAGTTACAACCTTATTCTATAATTGATTTTTAATAATTCATTTTTTCCTCTTCAATCTACACACAATACCCCATAATGACATCACAATACCCCATAATGACATCACAATACCCCATAATGACATCACAATACCCCATAATGACATCACAATACCCCATAATGACATCACAGTACCCCATAATGACATCACAGTACCCCATAATGACATCACAATACCCCATAATGACATCACAATACCCCATAATGACATCACAATACCCCATAATGACATCACAATACCCCATAATGACATCACAATACCCCATAATGACATCACAATACCCCATAATGACATCACAATACCCCATAATGACAACGTGAAAACTGATTTTTTTGAATGTTTTGCAAATTTATAAAAAAAATAAAAAAAACAGATACCTTATTTACACAAGTATTCAGACCCTTTGCTGTGAGACTCAAAATTGAGCTCAGGTGCATCCTGTTTCCATTGATCATCCTTGAGATTTTTCTACAACTTGATTGGAGTCCACCTGTGGTAAATTCAACTGATTGGACATGATTTGGAAAGGCACACACCTGTCTATATAAGGTCCCACCGTTGTTGCCAGTGCATGTCAGAGCAAAAACCAAGCCATGAGGTCGAACTAATTTTCCACAGAGCTCAGAGACAGGATTGTGTCGAGGCACAGGTCTGGGGAAGGGTACCAATCAATTTCTGCAGCATTGAAGGTACCCAAGAACACGGTGGCCTCCATTTTTAAATGGAAGAAGTTTGGAACCACCAAGACTCGAGCAGGGCCATGGTCAAGGAGCTGACCAAGAACCCGATGGTCACTCTGACAGAACTCCAGAGTTTCTCTGTGGAGATGGGAGAACCTTCCAGAAGGACAACCATCTCTGCAGCACTCCACCAATCAGGCCCTTATGTTAGAGTGGCCAGATGGAAGCCACTCCTCAGTAAAAGGCACATGACAGCCCACTTGGAGTTTGCCAAAAGGCACCTGAAGACTCTCAGACCATGAGAAACAAGATTCTCTGGTCTGATGAAACCAAGATTGAACTCTTTAGCCTGAATGCCAAGCGTCACGTGTTGGAGGAAACCTGGAACCATCCCTACGATGAAGCATGGAGGTAGCAGCATCATGCTGTGGGGATGTTTTTCAGCAGCAGGGCCTGGGAGACTAGTCAGGATCGAGGGAAAGATGAACGGAGCAAGGTACAGAGATATCCTTGATGAAAACCTGCTCCAGAAACCTCAGGACCTCAGACTGAGGCGAAGGTTCACCTTCCAACAGGACAACGACCCTAAGCACAGAGCCAAGACAACGCAGGAGTTGCTTCGAGACAAGTCTCTGAATGTCCTTGAGTGGTCCAGCCGGAGCCCGGACTTGAACCCGATCGAACATCTCCGGAGAGATCTGAAAATAGCTGTGCAGCGACGCTCCCCATCCAACCTGACAGAGCTTGAGAGGATCTGCAGAGAAGAATAGGAGAAGGGTCTGAATACTTATGTAAATGTGATATTTTAGTTTTTTTTAATGTCTTAACCTGTTTTTGCTTTCTCATTATGGGCTATTGTGAGGAAAAAATAGAATGTGTATGTAAATCGTATGCTTGTACTGTGAGTTTTGTTTTACTCTAATAGGACACTGCTGTTGACTTTCTTCTCAGTACCAGATAGTCACCATGGTGATTTGTGTTGTTGATCCAGGCCAGCACGAGCAAGGGGGCGGAGCCTCAACAGGAAGTGGTCAGAGAGGAGGAGGAGCAGGAAGAAGAGGCAGGTCAGTGGGTGTGGGAGCCCATGCTGTGTGGGGAGGCAGAAGGAGGGAAGGTACCCCATTCCCTGGAGGTTCTGTACCACCAGGCTCAGAGCAGCAGTACCTGTGATGCCCTGATGGTGGCAGTCCACCTCCTGATGGTGGAGACTGGCTTCCTGTGTCAGGTAAGCCTCTACAGGAGACTGGGGGAGACAATCTCAATTGAATACTCCTCGCATTCCTCTCTGCTTCCTTCCTCAAAACCCATTGGAGGAGAAGGTCAGGTGGGAGGGACCTCTGGCTTTCTCATCCAATGGGTTTGAGAAGGAGGCGAGGAGAGAGGACGCTAGGAGTATGCAATTGAGATTCTCTCTGGGATTTGCATCCCAAATGGCACCCTAGTCCCTACATAGTGCACTACTGTTGACCAGAACCCTATTCCCTAAATATGTGTGTGTGTGTGTGTGTAGGGCTCTGAGGGGCGTCCTGGTGAGATGCCAGCTGGGTGGAGGGCACCAGGAGGGCTGTACAGACTGCAGTATGCCCATCCTCTCTGTGACGACAGCCTGGCCTTGGTCCTAGCTGTCCCCATGGGACCCGTTCTGGTTATCAACGGTCAGTCTCACTGTTTCTCAAAGCTGTGTCCCAAATGGGGTTTATTACTTCTGACCAGGGACCATAGGGCTCCTCTATAGGGGCCATCTGGAAGGGCTCTATAGGGGGCCATCTGGAAGGGCTCTATAGGGGGCCATCTGGAAGGGCTCTATAGGGGCCATGTGGAAGGGCTCTATAGGGGTCCATGTGGAAGGGCTCTATAGGGGGCCATGTGGAAGGGCTCTATAGGGGGCCATCTGGAAGGGCTCTATAGGGGCCATCTGGAAGGACCATAGGGCTCTATAGGGGCCATCTGGAAGGGCTCTATAGGGGGCCATCTGAAGGGCTCTATAGGGGGCCATCTGAAGGGCTCTATAGGGGGCCATCTGGAAGGGCTCTATAGGGGGCCATCTGGAAGGACCATAGGGCTCTATAGGGGCCATCTGGAAGGGCTCTATAGGGGCCATCTGGAAGGACCATAGGGCTCTATAGGGGCCATCTGGAAGGACCACGGGGCTCTATAGGGGCCATCTGGAAGGACCATGGGGCTCTATAGGGGGCCATCTGGAAGGACCATGGGGCTCTATAGGGGCCATCTAGAAGGGCTCTATAGGGGGCCATCGGGAAGCCCCATATAACTCTATAGGGGCCATCTGGAAGGACCATAGGGCTCTATAGGGGGCCATGTGGAAGGGCTCTATACGGGGTCATCTGGAAGGACCATAGGGCTCTATAGGGGCCATCTGGAAGGGCTCTATAGGGGCCATCTGGAAGGACCATAGGGCTCTATAGGGGCCATCTGGAAGGACCACAGGGCTCTATAGGGGCCATCTGGAAGGACCATAGGGCTCTATAGGGGGCCATCTGGAAGGACCATAGGGCTCTATAGGGGCCATCGGGAAGGACCATAGGGCTCTATAGGGGCCATCTGGAAGGTCTCTATAGGGGGCCATCTGGAAGCCCCATATAACTCTATAGGGGTCATCTGGAAGGACCATAGGGCTCTATAGGGGCCATCTGGAAGGACCATAGGGCTCTATAGGGGGCCATCTGGAAGGACCGTAGGGCTCTATAGGGGTCCATCTGGAAGGACCGTAGGGCTCTATAGGGGGCCATCTGGAAGGACCGTAGGGCTCTATAGGGGGCCATCTGGAAGGACCGTGGGGCTCTATAGGGGCCATCTGGAAGGACCGTAGGGCTCTATAGGGGGCCATCTGGAAGGACCGTAGGGCTCTATAGGGAGCCATCTGGAAGGACCGTAGGGCTCTATAGGGAGCCATCTGGAAGGACCGTAGGGCTCTATAGGGGCCATCTGGAAGGACCGTAGGGCTCTATAGGGAGCCATCTGGAAGGACCGTAGGGCTCTATAGGGAGCCATCTGGAAGGACCGTAGGGCTCTATAGGGGCCATCTGGAAGGACCATAGGGCTCTATAGGGAGCCATCTGGAAGGACCGTAGGGCTCTATAGGGAGCCATCTGGAAGGACCGTAGGGCTCTATAGGCCATCTGGAAGGGCTCTATAGGGGCCATCTGGAAGGGCTCTATAGGGGCCATCTGGAAGGGCTCTATAGGGGCCATGTGGAAGGGCTCTATAGGGGGCCATCTGGAAGGACCATAGGGCTCTATAGGGGGCCATCTGGAAGGGCTATATAGGGGGCCATCTGAAGGGCTCTATAGGGGGCCATGTGGAAGGGCTATATAGGGGGCCATCTGAAGGGCTCTATAGGGGGCCATCTGGAAGGGCTCGATAGGGGGCCATCTGGAAGGGCTCGATAGGGGGCCATGTGGAAGGGCTCTATAGGGGGCCATGTGGAAGGGCTCTATAGGGGGCCATCTGGAAGGGCTCTATAGTGGCCATCTGGAAGGGCTCTATAGTGGCCATCTGGAAGGGCTCTATAGGGGGCCATCTGGAAGGGCTCTATAGTGGCCATCTGGAAGGGCTCTATAGTGGCCATCTGGAAGGGCTCTATAGGGGGCCATCTGGAAGGGCTCTATAGGGGCCATCTGGAAGGGCTCTATAGGGGCCATCTGGAAGGGCTCTATAGGGGCCATCTGGAAGGGCTCTATAGTGGCCATCTGGAAGGGCTCTATAGTGGCCATCTGGAAGGGCTCTATAGTGGCCATCTGGAAGGGCTCTATAGTGGCCATCTGGAAGGGCTCTATAGGGGGCCATCTGGAAGGGCTCTATAGGGGCCATCTGGAAGGGCTCTATAGTGGCCATCTGGAAGGGCTCTATAGTGGCCATCTGGAAGGGCTCTATAGTGGCCATCTGGAAGGGCTCTATAGTGGCCATCTGGAAGGGCTCTATAGTGGCCATGTGGAAGGGCTCTATAGGGGCCATCTGGAAGGGCTCTATAGTGGCCATCTGGAAGGGCTCTATAGTGGCCATCTGGAAGGGCTCTATAGGGGCCATCTGGAAGGGCTCTATAGGGGCCATCTGGAAGGGCTCTATAGTGGCCATCTGGAAGGGCTCTATAGTGGCCATCTGGAAGGGCTCTATAGGGGCCATCTGGAAGGGCTCTATAGTGGCCATGTGGAAGGGCTCTATAGGGGCCATCCGGAAGGGCTCTATAGGGGCCATCCGGAAGGGCTCTATAGTAGCCATCTGGAAGGGCTCTATAGTGGCCATCTGGAAGGGCTCTATAGGGGCCATCTGGAAGGGCTCTATAGTGGCCATCTGGAAGGGCTCTATAGGGGCCATCTGGAAGGGCTCTATAGTGGCCATGTGGAAGGGCTCTATAGGGGCCATCTGGAAGGGCTCTATAGTGGCCATCTGGAAGGGCTCTATAGGGGCCATCTGGAAGGGCTCTATAGGGGGCCATCTGGAAGGGCTCTATAGGGGCCATCTGGAAGGGCTCTATAGGGGCCATCTGGAAGGGCTCTATAGTGGCCATCTGGAAGGGCTCTATAGGGGCCATCTGGAAGGGCTCTATAGTGGCCATCTGGAAGGGCTCTATAGGGGGCCATCTGGAAGGGCTCTATAGGGGGCCATCTGGAAGGGCTCTATAGGGGCCATCTGGAAGGGCTCGATAGGGGCCATGTGGAAGGGCTCGATAGGGGCCATCTGGAAGGGCTCTATAGGGGGCCATGTGGAAGGGCTCTATAGGGGGCCATGTGGAAGGGCTCGATAGGGGCCATGTGGAAGGGCTCTATAGGTGGCCATCTGGAAGGGCTCTATAGGGGGCCATCTGGAAGGACCATGGGGCTCTCTAGGGGCCATCTGGAAAGGCTCTATAGGGACCCATGTGGAAGGGCTCTATAGGGGCCATGTGGAAGGGCTCTATAGGGGGCCATCTGGAAGGGCTCTATAGGGGGCCATCTGGAAGGGCTCTATAGTGGCTCTCTAGGGGCCATCTGGAAAGGCTCTATAGGGACCCATGTGGAAGGGCTCTATAGGGGCCATGTGGAAGGGCTCTATAGGGGGCCATCTGGAAGGGCTCTATAGGGGGCCATCTGGAAGGGCTCTATAGGGGCCATCTGGAAGGGCTCTATAGGGGGCCATCTGAAAGGACCATAGGGCTCTATAGTGGCCATCTGGAAGGGCTCTATAGGGGCCATGTGGAAGGGCTCGATAGGGGCCATGTGGAAGGGCTCTATAGGGGGCCATCTGGAAGGGCTCTATAGGGGGCCATGTGGAAGGGCTCTATAGGGGGCCATGTGGAAGGGCTCGATAGTGGCCATCTGGAAGGGCTCTATAGGGGCCATCTGGAAGGGCTCTATAGGGGGCCATCTGGAAGGGCTCTATAGGGGCCATCTGGAAGGGCTCTATAGGGGCCATCTGGAAGGGCTCTATAGTGGCCATCTGGAAGGGCTCTATAGGGGCCATCTGGAAGGGCTCTATAGTGGCCATCTGGAAGGGCTCTATAGGGGGCCATCTGGAAGGGCTCTATAGGGGGCCATCTGGAAGGGCTCTATAGGGGCCATCTGGAAGGGCTCTATAGGGGCCATGTGGAAGGGCTCGATAGGGGCCATGTGGAAGGGCTCTATAGGGGGCCATCTGGAAGGGCTCTATAGGGGGCCATGTGGAAGGGCTCTATAGGGGGCCGTGTGGAAGGGCTCGATAGGGGCCATGTGGAAGGGCTCTATAGGGGGCCATCTGGAAGGGCTCTATAGGGGGCCATCTGGAAGGACCATGGGGCTCTCTAGGGGCCATCTGGAAAGGCTCTATAGGGGCCATGTGGAAGGGCTCTATAGGGGGCCATCTGGAAGGGCTCTATAGGGGGCCATCTGGAAGGGCTCTATAGTGGCCATCTGGAAGGACCATGGGGCTCTCTAGGGGCCATCTGGAAAGGCTCTATAGGGACCCATGTGGAAGGGCTCTATAGGGGCCATGTGGAAGGGCTCTATAGGGGGCCATCTGGAAGGGCTCTATAGGGGGCCATCTGGAAGGGCTCTATAGGGGCCATCTGGAAGGGCTCTATAGGGGGCCATCTGAAAGGACCATAGGGCTCTATAGTGGCCATCTGGAAGGGCTCTATAGTGGCCATCTGGAAGGGCTCTATAGTGGCCATCTGGAAGGCAGTCTCAGTCTTTAACATAGCTATATGTTTGATCCATCTCTGCTTATTGATTGGTCTCCCCCCTGATTGATCGGTATATTGCTCCCCTCTGCAGCCACACTGAAGATGAACCAGCAGGTGGACACAGTGAGGAAACTGTCGCTGAAACCCTCCACCTATGTGACTGACCAGTGGACAGGTTAGTGTGACTGACCAGTGGACAGGTTAGTGTGACTGACCAGTGGACAGGTTAGTGTGACTGACCAGTGGACAGGTTAGTGTGACTGACCAGTGGACAGGTTAGTGTGACTGACCAGTGGACAGGTTAGTGTGTCTGGTGACTGACCAGTGGACAGGTTAGTGTGACTGACCAGTGGACAGGTTAGTGTGACTGACCAGTGGACAGGTTAGTGTGACTGACCAGTGGACAGGTTAGTGTCTGTCTGGTGACTGACCAGTGGACAGGTTAGTGTGACTGAGCAGTGGACAGGTTAGTGTGTCTGACCAGTGGACAGGTTAGTGTCTGTCTGGTGACTGACCAGTGGACAGGTTAGTGTGACTGACCAGTGGACAGGTTAGTGTGACTGACCAGTGGACAGGTTAGTGTCTGTCTGGTGACTGACCAGTGGACAGGTTAGTGTGACTGACCAGTGGACAGGTTAGTGTGACTGACCAGTGGACAGGTTAGTGTGACTGACCAGTGGACAGGTTAGTGTGACTGACCAGTGGACAGGTTAGTGTGACTGACCAGTGGACAGGTTAGTGTGTCTGGTGACTGACCAGTGGACAGGTTAGTGTGACTGACCAGTGGACAGATTAGTGTATGTCTGGTGACTGACCAGTGGACAGGTTAGTGTGACTGACCAGTGGACAGGTTAGTGTGACTGACCAGTGGACAGGTTAGTGTGACTGACCAGTGGACAGGTTAGTGTGACTGACCAGTGGACAGGTTAGTGTGACTGACCAGTGGACAGGTTAGTGTGACTGACCAGTGGACAGGTTAGTGTGTCTGGTGACTGACCAGTGGACAGGCTAGTGTGTGCCTGGTGACTGACCAGTGGACAGGTTAGTGTGTGTCTGGTGACTGACCAGTGGACAGGTTAGTGTGTGTCTGTCTGGTGACTGACCAGTGGACATGTTAGTGTGACTGACCAGTGGACAGGTTAGTGTGACTGACCAGTGGACAGGTTAGTGTGACTGACCAGTGGGCAAGTTAATGTGACTGACCAGTGGACAGGTTAATGTGACTGACCAGTGGGCAGGTTAATGTGACTGACCAGTGGACAGGTTAGTGTGACTGACCAGTGGACAGGTTAGTGTGTCTGGTGACTGACCAGTGGACAGGTTAGCGTGTGTTAATCTACAGTTGGTAGTGTCTGTTCTGTCTGTCCTGTTCCAGGTGATATTGTCTGTCCTGTTCCAGGTGATATTGTCTGTCCTGTTCCAGGTTGATGGTGTCTGTTCTGTCTGTCATGTTCCAGGTTGATAGTGTCTGTTCTGTCTGTTCTGTCCCAGCTGATAGTGTCTGTTCTGTTCCAGCTGATAGTGTCTGTCCTGTTCCAGGTTGATAGTGTCTGTCCTGTTCCAGGTTGATGGTGTCTGTTCTGTCTGTCCTGTTCCAGGTTGATAGTGTCTGTTCTGTCTGTTCTGTCCCAGCTGATAGTGTCTGTTCTGTTCCAGCTGATAGTGTCTGTCCTGTTCCAGGTTGATAGTGTCTGTCCTGTTCCAGGTGATAGTGTCTGTCCTGTTCCAGGTTGATAGTGTCTGTCCTGTTCCAGGTGATAGTGTCTGTTCTGTTCCAGGTGATAGTGTCTGTTCCGTTCCAGGTGATAGTGTCTGTTCTGTCTGTCCTGTTCCAGGTGATAGTGTCTGTTCTGTTCCAGGTGATAGTGTCTGTTCTGTTCCAGGTGTGTCTGTTCTGTTCCAGGTTATAGTGTCTGTTCTGTCTGTCCTGTTCCAGGTGACAGTGTAAGTTCTGTCTGTCCTGTTCCAGGTGATAGTGTCTGTTCTGTCTGTCCTGTTCCAGGTGATAGTGTCTGTTCTGTCCCAGGTGACAGTGTCTGTTCTGTCCCAGGTGACAGTGTCTGTTCTGTCCCAGCTGATAGTGTCTGTCCTGTTCCAGGTGATAGTGTCTGTTCTGTCTGTCCTGTTCCAGGTGATAGTGTCTGTTCTGTTCCAGGTGATAGTGTCTGTTCTGTCTGTTCTGTTCCAGGTGATAGTGTCTATCCTGTTCCAGGTGATAGTGTCGGTTCTGTCTGTACTGTTCCAGGTGACAGTGTCTGTTCTGTCTGTACTGTTCCAGGTGACAGTGTCTGTTCTGTGTGTTGATCCACAGGTGACAGTGCAGCGGCCGTCTACACAGAGCTGAGGAAGTTGTCCCGGGTCTTCAAAGACCAGCTGGTGTATCCTCTGATATCTTCAGCCAGAGAAGGTACTGGGATGTAAATATATAGTACTGTTATTAAATAAATAGTACTAGGATGTAGATATATAGTACTGTTATTAAATAAATAGTACTGGGATGTAGATATATAGTACTGGGATGTAGTAGATATATAGTACTGTTTTTAAATATATAGTACTGGGATGTAGATATATAGTACTGTTATTAAATAAATAGTACTGGGATGTAGATATATAGTGCTGGGATGTAGATATATAGTACTGGGATGTAAATATATAGTACTGGGATGTAGATATATAGTACTATTATTAAATAAATAGTACTGGGATGTAGATATAGTACTGGGATGTAGATATATAGTACTGTTATTAAATAAATAGTACTGGGATGTAGATATATAGTACTGTTATTAAATATATAGTACTGGGAGGTAGGTATATAGTACTGTTATTAAATAAATAGTAATGTTATTAAATATATAGTACTGGGATGTAGATATATAGTACTGTTATTAAATATATAGTACTGGGATGTAGATATATAGTACTGTTATTAAATAAATAGTACTGGGATGTAGATATATAGTACTGTTATTAAATATATAGTACTGGGATGTAGATATATATAGTACTGTTATTAAATATATAGTACTGGGATGTAGATATATAGTACTGGGATGTAGATATATAGTACTGGGATGTAGATATATTGTACTGTTAAATATATAGTACTGGGATGTAGATATATCGTACTGTTAAATATATAGTACTGGGATGTAGATATATAATACTGTTATTAAATAAATAGTACTGGAAGGTAGATATGTAGTACTGTTATTAAATAAATAGTACTGGGAGGTAGATACAGTATGTAGTAGTACTGGGAGGTAGATATGTAGTACTGTTATTAAGTAATAAATAGTACTGTGAAGTAGATATGTAGTACTGTTATTAAGAAGGAAATATCTGGAAATATGACATTGGTCTCAGATCTCACTGCAATCATTTAAAATAATTTAATAGCAAATGTTAATGACCAATTTGTCAAATCCATTACTCCCTGTCTCCCCCTGTTGTCTAGTGGTGGTATAACAGCCATGGCCCTGCCAGCAGTGTTGTAACTCTCTGTCTCCCCCTGTTGTCTGGTGGTGGTATAACAGCCATGGCCCTGCCAACAGTGTTGTAACTCTCTGTCTCCCCCTGTTGTCTGGTGGTGGTATAACAGCCATGGCCCTGCCAGCAGTGTTGTAACTCTCTGTCTCCCCCTGTTGTCGGGTGGTGGTATAACAGCCATGGCCCTGCCAACAGTGTTGTAACTCTCTGTCTCCCCCTGTTGTCTGGTGGTGGTATAACAGCCATGGCCCTGCCAGCAGTGTTGTAACTCTCTGTCTCCCCCTGTTGTCTGGTGGTGGTATAACAGCCATGGCCCTGCCAACAGTGTTGTAACTCTCTGTCTCCCCCTGTTGTCTGGTGGTGGTATAACAGCCATGGCCCTGCCAGCAGTGTTGTAACTCTCTGTCTCCCCCTGTTGTCTGGTGGTGGTATAACAGCCATGGCCCTGCCAGCAGTGTTGTAACTCTCTGTCTCCCCCTGTTGTCTGGTGGTGGTATAACAGCCATGGCCCTGCCAACAGTGTTGTAACTCTCTGTCTCCCCCTGTTGTCTGGTGGTGGTATAACAGCCATGGCCCTGCCAACAGTGTTGTAACTCTGTCTCCCCCTGTTGTCTAGTGGTGGTATAACAGCCATGGCCCTGCCAGCAGTGTTGTAACTCTCTGTCTCCCCCTGTTGTCTGGTGGTGGTATAACAGCCATGGCCCTGCCAACAGTGTTGTAACTCCCTGTCTCCCCCTGTTGTCTGGTGGTGGTATAACAGCCATGGCCCTGCCAGCAGTGTTGTAACTCTGTCTCCCCCTGTTGTCTGGTGGTGGTATAACAGCCATGGCCCTGCCAGCAGTGTTGTAACTCTCTGTCTCCCCCTGTTGTCTGGTGGTGGTATAACAGCCATGGCCCTGCCAACAGTGTTGTAACTCTCTGTCTCCCCCTGTTGTCTGGTGGTGGTATAACAGCCATGGCCCTGCCAACAGTGTTGTAACTCTCTGTCTCCCCCTGTTGTCTAGTGGTGGTATAACAGCCATGGCCCTGCCAGCAGTGTTGTAACTCTCTGTCTCCCCCTGTTGTCTGGTGGTGGTATAACAGCCATGGCCCTGCCAGCAGTGTTGTAACTCTCTGTCTCCCCCTGTTGTCTGGTGGTGGTATAACAGCCATGGCCCTGCCAACAGTGTTGTAACTCCCTGTCTCCCCCTGTTGTCTGGTGGTGGTATAACAGCCATGGCCCTGCCAGCAGTGTTGTAACTCTCTGTCTCCCCCTGTTGTCTGGTGGTGGCATTTCGCTACACTTGCATTAACATCTGCTACCATGTGTATGTGACAAATAAAAATTGATTTTATAACAGCCATGGCCCTGCCAACAGTGTTGTAACTCTCTGTCTCCCCCTGTTGTCTGGTGGTGGTATAACAGCCATGGCCCTGCCAGCAGTGTTTGGCCTGCCAGTCCTTCCTCCAGAGCTGTTACTGAGGGTCCTGAGACTGCTGGATGTCTCCTCTCTCCTGGCCCTCTCCTCGGTCAACAGACACCTCCACCAGACCACCACAGACCCGGCCCTCTGGAGACACCTCTACCGCAGAGACTTCCGAGGTAGGACGAACGCACACACACACACACACACACGGATATATTTATAAACACACATAAAAGACAGGAGGTTTCTGGTCTGTCTCGGGGTCTCTGGTCTGTCTCGGGGTCTCTGGTCTGTCTCGGGGTCTCTGGCCTGTCTCGGGGTCTCTGGTCTGTCTCGGGGTCTCTGGCCTGTCTGGAGGTCTCTGGCCTGTCTGGAGGTCTCTGGCCTGTCTGGAGGTCTCTGGCCTGTCTGGAGGTCTCTGGCCTGTCTGGAGGTCTCTGGTCTGTCTGGAGGTCTGTGGCCTGTCTGGAGGTCTCTGGTCTGTCTGGAGGTCTCTGGTTTGTCTGGAGGTCTCTGGCCTGTCTGGAGGTCTCTGGCCTGTCTGGAGGTCTCGGTTCTGTCTGGAGGTCTCGGGTCTGTCTGGAGGTCTCTGGTCTGTCTGGAGGTCTCTGGTCTGTCTGGAGGTCTCTGGTCTGTCTGGAGGTCTCTGGTCTGTCTGGAGGTCTCTGGTCTGTCTGGAGGTCTCTGGTCTGTCTGGAGGTCTCTGGCCTGTCTGGAGGTCTCTGGCCTGTCTGGAGGGACTCTGGCCTGTCTGGAGGGACTCTGGCCTGTCTGGAGGGACTCTGGCCTGTCTGGAGGGACTCTGGCCTGTCTGGAGGGACTCTGGCCTGTCTGGAGGGACTCCGGCCTGTCTGGAGGGACTCCGGCCTGTCTGGAGGGACTCTGGTCTGTCTGGAGGGACTCTGGTCTGTCTGGAGGGACTCCGGTCTGTCTGGAGGGACTCCGGTCTGTCTGGAGGGACTCCGGTCTGTCTGGAGGGACTCTGGTCTGTCTGGAGGGACTCCGGTCTGTCTGGAGGTCTCTGGTCTGTCTGGAGGTCTATCTGGAGGGTCTCTTTCCAGAGTGTCTGTTAAATGACATGTCGGTGTCTGTATTAAAGATATGTTAGTTCTGCTCTGACATGTAGAATCTAGGTCTGTTCTCCTGAGACGTCTGTATTATAGATATGTTAGATTCTACATGTCAGAGCAGAACTAAGTCTATTAAATATATGTTAGATATTGAGTGCATATTGTGTAATGGAGATTGTTATTTGACTGTTGCAGACGGCCAAGACCACAGCAGAGCCAGAGACACTCAGTGGAGAGAGGTGAGTCAGGTCCCAGTATTCTCAGCTCTATTTATTCTATACATCATCCCTGTAATCAACCCACAGATAGTAAGTCTCTAGTCATTAGTGACTGTTTTTAGATATCAATAGAACTACAATCTGACGTGACTGAAACCCCAGCTACAATCTGACATCACTGAAACCCCAGCTACAATCTGACATCACTGAAACCCCAGCTACAATCTGACATCACTGAAACCCCAGCTACAATCTGACGTCACTGAAACCCCAGCTACAATCTGACATCACTGAAACCCCAGCTACAATCTGACATCACTGAAACCCCAGCTACAATCTGACATCACTGAAACCCCAGCTACAATCTGACATCACTGAAACCCCAGCTACAATCTGACGTCACTGAAACCCCAGCTACAATCTGACATGAATAAAACCCCAACTACAATCTGACATGAATAAAACCCCAGCTACAATCTGACATCACTGAAACCCCAGCTACAATCTGACATCACTGAAACCCCAGCTACAATCTGACGTCACTGAAACCCCAGCTACAATCTGACATGAATAAAACCCCAACTACAATCTGACATCACTGAAACCCCAGCTACAATCTGACGTGACTGAAACCCCAGCTACAATCTGACATCACTGAAACCCCAGCTACAATCTGACATCACTGAAACCCCAGCTACAATCTGACATCACTGAAACCCCAGCTACAATCTGACATCACTGAAACCCCAGCTACAATCTGACATCACTGAAACCCCAGCTACAATCTGACATCACTGAAACCCCAGCTACAATCTGACGTCACTGAAACCCCAGCTACAATCTGACATGAATAAAACCCCAGCTACAATCTGACATGAATAAAACCCCAGCTACAATCTGACATCACTGAAACCCCAGCTACAATCTGACGTGACTGAAACCCCAGCTACAATCTGACATCACTGAAACCCCAGCTACAATCTGACG
The DNA here is from genome assembly GCF_045791955.1 of Oncorhynchus clarkii lewisi. Classification (NCBI taxonomy): domain Eukaryota; kingdom Metazoa; phylum Chordata; class Actinopteri; order Salmoniformes; family Salmonidae; genus Oncorhynchus; species Oncorhynchus clarkii. Next base: position 2,795,184 of record NC_092167.1, read on the forward strand.
TGACTGAAACCCCAGCTACAATCTGACGTGACTGAACCCCAGCTACAATCTGACATGAATATAACCCCAGCTACAATCTGACATCACTGAAACCCCAGCTACAATCTGACATCACTGAAACCCCAGCTACAATCTGACATCACTGAAACCCCAGCTACAATCTGACATCACTGAAACCCCAGCTACAATCTGACATCACTGAAACCCCAGCTACAATCTGACATGAATAAAACCCCAACTACAATCTGACATCACTGAAACCCCAGCTACAATCTGACGTCACTGAAACCCCAGCTACAATCTGACGTCACTGAAACCCCAGCTACAATCTGACGTCACTGAAACCCCAGCTACAATCTGACGTCACTGAAACCCCAGCTACAATCTGACGTCACTGAAACCCCAGCTACAATCTGACGTCACTGAAACCCCAGCTACAATCTGACGTGACTGAAACCCCAGCTACAATCTGACATCACTGAAACCCCAGCTACAATCTGACATCACTGAAACCCCAGCTACAATCTGACATCACTGAAACCCCAGCTACAATCTGACGTCACTGAAACCCCAGCTACAATCTGACATGAATAAAACCCCAACTACAATCTGACATGAATAAAACCCCAGCTACAATCTGACATCACTGAAACCCCAGCTACAATCTGACATCACTGAAACCCCAGCTACAATCTGACGTCACTGAAACCCCAGCTACAATCTGACATGAATAAAACCCCAACTACAATCTGACATCACTGAAACCCCAGCTACAATCTGACGTGACTGAAACCCCAGCTACAATCTGACATCACTGAAACCCCAGCTACAATCTGACATCACTGAAACCCCAGCTACAATCTGACATCACTGAAACCCCAGCTACAATCTGACATCACTGAAACCCCAGCTACAATCTGACATCACTGAAACCCCAGCTACAATCTGACGTCACTGAAACCCCAGCTACAATCTGACATGAATAAAACCCCAGCTACAATCTGACATGAATAAAACCCCAGCTACAATCTGACATCACTGAAACCCCAGCTACAATCTGACGTGACTGAAACCCCAGCTACAATCTGACATCACTGAAACCCCAGCTACAATCTGACGTGACTGAAACCCCAGCTACAATCTGACGTGACTGAACCCCAGCTACAATCTGACATGAATATAACCCCAGCTACAATCTGACATCACTGAAACCCCATTTACAATCTGACATCACTGAAACCCCAGCTACAATCTGACATCACTGAAACCCCAGCTACAATCTGACATCACTGAAACCCCAGCTACAATCTGACATCACTGAAACCCCAGCTACAATCTGACATGAATAAAACCCCAACTACAATCTGACATCACTGAAACCCCAGCTACAATCTGACGTCACTGAAACCCCAGCTACAATCTGACGTCACTGAAACCCCAGCTACAATCTGACGTCACTGAAACCCCAGCTACAATCTGACGTCACTGAAACCCCAGCTACAATCTGACGTCACTGAAACCCCAGCTACAATCTGACGTCACTGAAACCCCAGCTACAATCTGACGTGACTGAAACCCCAGCTACAATCTGACATGAATAAAACCCCAGCTACAATCTGACATCACTGAAACCCCAGCTACAATCTGACGTCACTGAAACCCCAGCTACAATCTGACATGAATAAAACCCCAACTACAATCTGACATGAATAAAACCCCAGCTACAATCTGACATCACTGAAACCCCAACTACAATCTGACATGAATAAAACTACAATCTGACATGAATAAAACCCCAACTACAATCTGACATGAATAAAACCCCAGCTACAATCTGACGTCACTGAAACCCCAGCTACAATCTGACGTCACTGAAACCCCAGCTACAATCTGACATGAATAAAACCCCAACTACAATCTGACATGAATAAAACCCCAGCTACAATCTGACATCACTGAAACCCCAGCTACAATCTGACATGAATAAAACCCCAACTACAATCTGACATGAATAAAACCCCAGCTACAATCTGACGTCACTGAAACCCCAGCTACAATCTGACATCACTGAAACCCCAGCTACAATCTGACATCACTGAAACCCCAGCTACAATCTGACATCACTGAAACCCCAGCTACAATCTGACATCACTGAAACCCCAACTACAATCTGACATGAATAAAACCCCAGCTACAATCTGACATGAATAAAACCCCAGCTACAATCTGACATGAATAAAACCCCAACTACAATCTGACATCACTGAAACCCCAGCTACAATCTGACATCACTGAAACCCCAGCTACAATCTGACGTGACTAAAACCCCAGCTACAATCTGACATCACTGAAACCCCAGCTACAATCTGACGTCACTGAAACCCCAGCTACAATCTGACATCACTGAAACCCCAGCTACAATCTGACATCACTGAAACCCCAGCTACAATCTGACATGAATAAAACCCCAGCTACAATCTGACATCACTGAAACCCCAGCTACAATCTGACGTCACTGAAACCCCAGCTACAATCTGACATCACTGAAACCCCAGCTACAATCTGACGTCACTGAAACCCCAGCTACAATCTGACGTCACTGAAACCCCAGCTACAATCTGACATGAATAAAACCCCAGCTACAATCAGACGTCACTGAAACCCCAGCCACAATCTGACATCACTGAAACCCCAGCTACAATCTGACATCACTGAAACCCCAGCTACAATCTGACATGAATAAAACCCCAGCTACAATCTGACATCACTGAAACCCCAGCTACAATCTGATGTCACTGAAACCCCAGCTACAATCTGACGTGACTGAAACCCCAGCTACAATCTGACATGAATAAAACCCCAGCTACAATCTGACATCACTGAAACCCCAGCTACAATCTGACGTCACTGAAACCCCAGCTACAATCTGACATGAATAAAACCCCAACTACAATCTGACATGAATAAAACCCCAGCTACAATCTGACATCACTGAAACCCCAGCTACAATCTGACATGAATAAAACCCCAACTACAATCTGACATGAATAAAACCCCAACTACAATCTGACATTAATAAAACCCCAGCTACAATCTGACGTCACTGAAACCCCAGCTACAATCTGACGTCACTGAAACCCCAGCTACAATCTGACATGAATAAAACCCCAACTACAATCTGACATGAATAAAACCCCAGCTACAATCTGACATCACTGAAACCCCAGCTACAATCTGACATGAATAAAACCCCAACTACAATCTGACATGAATAAAACCCCAGCTACAATCTGACGTCACTGAAACCCCAGCTACAATCTGACATCACTGAAACCCCAGCTACAATCTGACATCACTGAAACCCCAGCTACAATCTGACATCACTGAAACCCCAGCTACAATCTGACATCACTGAAACCCCAACTACAATCTGACATGAATAAAACCCCAGCTACAATCTGACATGAATAAAACCCCAGCTACAATCTGACATGAATAAAACCCCAACTACAATCTGACATCACTGAAACCCCAGCTACAATCTGACATCACTGAAACCCCAGCTACAATCTGACGTGAATAAAACCCCAGCTACAATCTGACATCACTGAAACCCCAGCTACAATCTGACGTCACTGAAACCCCAGCTACAATCTGACATCACTGAAACCCCAGCTACAATCTGACATCACTGAAACCCCAGCTACAATCTGACATGAATAAAACCCCAGCTACAATCTGACATCACTGAAACCCCAGCTACAATCTGACGTCACTGAAACCCCAGCTACAATCTGACATCACTGAAACCCCAGCTACAATCTGACGTCACTGAAACCCCAGCTACAATCTGACGTCACTGAAACCCCAGCTACAATCTGACATGAATAAAACCCCAGCTACAATCTGACGTCACTGAAACCCCAGCTACAATCTGACATCACTGAAACCCCAGCTACAATCTGACATCACTGAAACCCCAGCTACAATCTGACATGAATAAAACCCCAGCTACAATCTGACATCACTGAAACCCCAGCTACAATCTGACATCACTGAAACCCCAGCTACAATCTGACGTCACTGAAACCCCAGCTACAATCTGACGTCACTGAAACCCCAGCTACAATCTGACGTCACTGAAACCCCAGCTACAATCTGACATGAATAAAACCCCAGCTACAATCTGACATCACTGAAACCCCAGCTACAATCTGACGTCACTGAAACCCCAGCTACAATCTGACGTCACTGAAACCCCAGCTACAATCTGACGTCACTGAAACCCCAGCTACAATCTGACGTCACTGAAACCCCAGCTACAATCTGACATCACTGAAACCCCAGCTACAATCTGACGTCACTGAAACCCCAGCTACAATCTGACGTCACTGAAACCCCAGCTACAATCTGACGTCACTGAAACCCCAGCTACAATCTGACGTCACTGAAACCCCAGCTACAATCTGACGTCACTGAAACCCCAGCTACAATCTGACGTCACTGAAACCCCAGCTACAATCTGACGTCACTGAAACCCCAGCTACAATCTGACGTCACTGAAACCCCAGCTACAATCTGACATCACTGAAACCCCGGCTGACATCAGAGTAACATGCTGTCTCATCAGTATCTGTTCCTGTTTACAACAGATGGATATAGATTCTATAGATACAACACATATCCACTCATCTATAGATACAACACATATCAACATCGGATCTGGTCTATAGTAGTGCACTATGTAGGGTTCTGGTCTAAAGAAGTGCACTATATAGGGAATAGGGCTCTAGTCTAAAGTAGTGCACTATATAGGGAATAGGGTTCTGGTCTAAAGTAGTGCACTATATAGGGAATAGGGCTCTGGTCTAAAGTAGTGCACTATATAGGGAATAGGGCCCTGGTCTATAGTAGTGCACTATATAGGGAATAGGGCCCTGGTCTATAGTAGTGTACTATATAGGGAATAGGGCTCTGGTGTAAAGTAGTGCACTATATAGGGAATAGGGCTCAGGTCTAAAGTAGTGTACTATATAGGGAATAGGGCTCTGGTCTAAAGTAGTGCACTATATAGGGAATAGGGCCCTGGTCTATAGTAGTGTACTATATAGGGAATAGGGCTCTGGTCTAAAGTAGTGCACTATATAGGGAATAGGCCTCTGGTCTATAGTAGTGCACTATATAGGGAGTAGGGCTCTGGTCTAAAGTAGTGTACTATATAGGGAATAGGGCTCTGGTCTATAGTAGTGCACTATATAGGGAATAGGGTTCCCTTTGGGACTCAGACACTGTCTAACTCTCTGGTATCGTTTAGGACTCAGACACTGTCTAACTCTCTGGTATCGTTTAGGACTCAGACACTGTCTAACTCTCTGGTATCATTTAGGACTCAGACACTGTCTAACTCTCTGGTATCATTTAGGACACTGTCTAACTCTCTGGTATCGTTTAGGACTCAGACACTGTCTAACTCTCTGGTATCATTTAGGACTCAGACACTGTCTAACTCTCTGGTATCATTTAGGACACTGTCTAACTCTCTGGTATCGTTTAGGACTCAACCACTGTCTAACTCTCTGGTATCATTTAGGACTCAGACACTGTCTAACTCTCTGGTATCGTTTTAATTTCAGCTCTACAAGAAGAAGTACAAGTGGAGGAGAGAAGCAGCCAGTTACCGGCACCACATGCCCCGTTACCACCCTGTCCCCCCACCGCTCTACCCCCTCCACCCCCTCCCCAACAACCCCTTCCCCTTCTACCCGCCTGGCATCATCGGTGGGGAGTACGACCAGAGACCTGGCATCCCCGGTGGTATTCTGCCCCGCCCCCGCTATGACCCTATTGGTCCGCTCCCGGGTCACGATCCCACAGCAGGAGGGCTGATTGGACGAAGGGGGCTGAGACCTGCTGGGAACCGGCCGGCTGACATCAGAAGAGGGTTCATATGACCTCCCTGACCAGTGACCTCTAGTGGTGGTGTAGGAGTATGACCACCACACAGAGAAGCTTAAATAAAACAGAGATGTTGAAGACTGACTGATTAGCCTACCTTAAATAAGGTGCTATAGTCACAGATAAATGGCGTTGTTCGGTCTATAAACACTAACCCTCACCCAGCCTGCTTATTATCCCCTAAACCTCATCCCGGTGTTTTTTATAAACCCTATCCTTGACCCAGAATCAGCTTTTAATAGCTCATGTTCTCCTGTGTGTGTTTAGTAAGTGATGAGGTCAGATCATACCGATCTGCTATCTTCATTTGATCTCTCTGTTGTTGCAGAGAATGTTGCTGCACAGCAGGAAATGTAAACTTCTAAAAGTTTTCCCGTGAGAAACCGGTCAAATTTAAGATAGTAGATCTGTAAGGGTGCCTGGGGGATTGAGGTAGGCCGTTTCGATCTTCCACCATTCACTATGAAGACATTTTGTACTTGTTTCCTCGCAGACTAAAAGCTGTAAATAAAATGAGAAAATGTCAATCGACTGGTTTTTAGCTGTGGTCATATTTGAGCCCTCAGTCTGTCTCTGAAAACCAGACTGTTCAGGGAGGATTCAATAGTCATGTACACTGAGCTACAATATAAACACAACATGTAAAGTGTCTCTATGTTTTATGAGCTGAAATAAAAGATCCCAGAAATGTTTCATACGCACAAACATTTCTCAAAAACACAACTTTTACATCACTGCTGGTGAGCATTTCTCCTTTGCCAAGATAATCCATCCACCTGACAGGTGTGGCATATCAAGAAGCTGATTAAACAGCATGATCATTACATAGGTGCACCTTGTGCTGTGGGCAATAAAAAGTCTGCTCTAAAATGTGCAGTTTTGTTGCACAATGACATGACACAGATGTCTCAAGTTTGGCATGTTGACTGCAGGAATGTCCACCAGAGCTGTTGAATGTTAATTTCTCGACCATAAGCCGCCTCCAAAGTCGTTTTTGAGAATTTGGAAGTAAGTACAACCGGGCCTCACAACCGAAGACGGCGTGTTGATGAGCGGTTTTCTGATGTCAACGTTGTGAACAGAGTGCCCCATGGTGGCGGTGGGGTTATGGGTAGGCATAAGCTACAGACAACAGACACAATTGCATTTTATCTATGGCAATTTGAACGCACAGAGATGCTGTGATGAAATCCTGAGGTCCATTGTCGGGCCATTCATCCTCCATCACCTCATGTTTCAGCATGATAATGCACAGCCCCATGTCACAAGGATCTGTATTCCTGGAAGCTGAAAATGTCCCAGTTCTTCTATAACCTGCATACTCACCAGACATGTCATCCGTTGAGCATGTTTGGGATGCTCTGGATCGACCTGTACGACAGCGTGTTCCAGTTCCCGCCAATATCCAGTAATTTCACACAGCCATTGAAGAGGAGTGGGACAACATTCCACAGGCCACAATCAACAGCCTGATCAACATTTGTTTTAAGCAAGTCAGCCATATCAGCTATGTTTTTATAAAAGGCAGTAAATGAAGCTGAATGAACTGTTTCGCTGCCAGACGAGGCTCTGCTGATAGCCAGGTGTAGCAGTGGTAAGGTGTTGGGACTCTGCTGATAGCCAGGTGTAGCAGTGGTAAGGTGTTGGGACTCTGCTGATAGCCAGGTGTAGTTGTGGTAAGGTGTTGGGACTGCTGATAGCCAGGTGTAGCAGTGGTAAGGTGTTGGGACTCTGCTGATAGCCAGGTGTAGCAGTGGTAAGGTGTTGGGACTCCGCTGATAGCCAGGTGTAGCAGTGGTAAGGTGTTGGGACTCTGCTGATAGCCAGGTGTAGCAGTGGTAAGGTGTTGGGACTCTGCTGATAGCCAGGTGTAGCAGTGGTAAGGTGTTGGGACTCTGCTGATAGCCAGGTGTAGCAGTGGTAAGGTGTTGGGACTCTGCTGATAACCAGGTGTAGCAGTGGTAAGGTGTTGGGACTCTGCTGATAGCCAGGTGTAGCAGTGGTAAGGTGTTGGGACTCTGCTGATAACCAGGTGTAACAGTGGTAAGGTGTTGGGACTCTGCTGATAGCCAGGTGTAGCAGTGGTAAGGTGTTGGGACTCTGCTGATAGCCAGGTGTAGCAGTGGTAAGGTGTTGGGACTCTGCTGATAGCCAGGTGTAGCAGTGGTAAGGTGTTGGGACTCTGCTGATAGCCAGGTGTAGCAGTGGTAAGGTGTTGGGACTCTGCTGATAGCCAGGTGTAGCAGTGGTAAGGTGTTGGGACTCTGCTGATAGCCAGGTGTAGCAGTGGTAAGGTGTTGGGACTCTGCTGATAGCCAGGTGTAGCAGTGGTAAGGTGTTGGGACTCTGCTGATAGCCAGGTGTAGCAGTGGTAAGGTGTTGGGACTCTGCTGATAGCCAGGTGTAGCAGTGGTAAGGTGTTGGGACTCTGCTGATAGCCAGGTGTAGCAGTGGTAAGGTGTTGGGACTCTGCTGATAACCAGGTGTAACAGTGGTAAGGTGTTGGGACTCTGCTGATAGCCAGGTGTAGCAGTGGTAAGGTGTTGGGACTCTGCTGATAGCCAGGTGTAGCAGTGGTAAGGTGTTGGGACTCTGCTGATAGCCAGGTGTAGCAGTGGTAAGGTGTTGGGACTCTGCTGATAGCCAGGTGTAGCAGTGGTAAGGTGTTGGGACTCTGCTGATAGCCAGGTGTAGCAGTGGTAAGGTGTTGGGACTCTGCTGATAACCAGGTGTAACAGTGGTAAGGTGTTGGGACTCTGCTGATAACCAGGTGTAGCAGTGGTAAGGTGTTGGGACTCTGCTGTTGGTACTCTGTTGGGACTCTGTTGTTGGTACTCTGTTGGGACTCTGCTGTTGGGACTCTGCTGTTGGGACTCTGCTGTTGGGACTCTGCTGTTGGGACTCTGCTGTTGGGGCTCTGCTGTTGGGGCTCTGCTGTTGGGACTCTGCTGTTGGGGCTCTGCTGTTGGGACTCTGCTGTTGGTACTCTGCTGTTGGTACTCTGTTGGGACTCTGCTGTTGGTACTCTGCTGTTGGTACTCTGTTGGGACTCTGCTGATAACCAGGTGTAGCAGTGGTAAGGTGTTGGGACTCTGCTGATAGCCAGGTGTAGCAGTGGTAAGGTGTTGGGACTCTGCTGATAACCAGGTGTAACAGTGGTAAGGTGTTGGGACTCTGCTGATAGCCAGGTGTAGCAGTGGTAAGGTGTTGGGACTCTGCTGATAGCCAGGTGTAGCAGTGGTAAGGTGTTGGGACTCTGCTGATAGCCAGGTGTAGCAGTGGTAAGGTGTTGGGACTCTGCTGATAGCCAGGTGTAGCAGTGGTAAGGTGTTGGGACTCTGCTGATAGCCAGGTGTAGCAGTGGTAAGGTGTTGGGACTCTGCTGATAGCCAGGTGTAGCAGTGGTAAGGTGTTGGGACTCTGCTGATAGCCAGGTGTAGCAGTGGTAAGGTGTTGGGACTCTGCTGATAGCCAGGTGTAGCAGTGGTAAGGTGTTGGGACTCTGCTGATAGCCAGGTGTAGCAGTGGTAAGGTGTTGGGACTCTGCTGATAACCAGGTGTAACAGTGGTAAGGTGTTGGGACTCTGCTGATAGCCAGGTGTAGCAGTGGTAAGGTGTTGGGACTCTGCTGATAGCCAGGTGTAGCAGTGGTAAGGTGTTGGGACTCTGCTGATAGCCAGGTGTAGCAGTGGTAAGGTGTTGGGACTCTGCTGATAGCCAGGTGTAGCAGTGGTAAGGTGTTGGGACTCTGCTGATAGCCAGGTGTAGCAGTGGTAAGGTGTTGGGACTCTGCTGATAACCAGGTGTAACAGTGGTAAGGTGTTGGGACTCTGCTGATAACCAGGTGTAGCAGTGGTAAGGTGTTGGGACTCTGCTGTTGGTACTCTGTTGGGACTCTGTTGTTGGTACTCTGTTGGGACTCTGCTGTTGGGACTCTGCTGTTGGGACTCTGCTGTTGGGACTCTGCTGTTGGGACTCTGCTGTTGGGGCTCTGCTGTTGGGGCTCTGCTGTTGGGACTCTGCTGTTGGGGCTCTGCTGTTGGGACTCTGCTGTTGGTACTCTGCTGTTGGTACTCTGTTGGGACTCTGCTGTTGGTACTCTGCTGTTGGTACTCTGTTGGGACTCTGTTGTTGGGACTCTGCTGTTGGGACTCTGCTGTTGGTACTCTGCTGTTGGTACTCTGTTGGGACTCTGCTGTTGGTACTCTGCTGTTGGTACTCTGCTGTTGGGACTCTGCTGTTGGGACTCTGCTGTTGGTACTCTGCTGTTGGTACTCTGTTGGGACTCTGCTGTTGGTACTCTGCTGTTGGGACTCTGCTGTTGGTACTCTGCTGTTGGGACTCTGCTGTTGGGACTCTGCTGTTGGGACTCTGCTGTTGGGACTCTGCTGTTGGTACTCTGCTGTTGGTACAGCTTTATTTAGGCCCTAACAGTTTGTGGGCTCCGTTTGTCACCGTCACAGTGCAATGAATGCACTACACTGTATTCAAAATGACATCCAATTGCCTTTATAGTGCACTAGTTTTTACCAGAGTTCTGGTCGAAAGTAGTGCACTAGCTTTTACCAGAGTTCTGGTCGAAAGTAGTGCACTAGCTTTTACCAGAGTTCTGGTTGAAAGTAGTGCACTAGCTTTTACCAGAGTTCTGGTTGAAAGTAGTGCACTAGATTTTTCCCAGAGTTCTGGTTGAAAGTAGTGCACTAGATTTTTCCCAGTGTTTTGGTTGAAAGTAGTGCACTAGCTTTTTCCCAGAGTTCTGGTTGAAAGTAGTGCACTAGCTTTTACCAGAGTTCTGGTCGAAAGTAGTGCACTAGCTTTTTACCAGAGTTCTGGTCGAAAGTAGTGCACTATAAAGGAAATAGGTTGCCATTTGGAAGGTGTATAAATAGGTCTAGTGTTTCTCCTGTGAGAGGAGAGAGCTGTTGTGGAGCAAGTCTGTATCCTGTTTATTGAGCAGTCTGTATCCTGTTTATTGAGCAGTCTGTATCCTGTTTATTGAGCAGTCTGTATCCTGTTTATTGAGCAGTCTGTATCCTGGTTTATTGAGCAGTCTGTATCCTGTTTATTGAGCAGTCTGTATCCTGTTTATTGAGCAGTCTGTATCCTGGTTTATTGAGCAGTCTGTATCCTGTTTATTGAGCAGTCTGTATCCTGGTTTATTGAGCAGTCTGTATCCTGTTTATTGAGCAGTCTGTATCCTGTTTATTGAGCAGTCTGTATCCTGTTTATTGAGCAGTCTGTATCCTGTTTATTGAGCAGTCTGTATCCTGGTTTATTGAGCAGTCTGTATCCTGTTTATTGAGCAGTCTGTATCCTGTTTATTGAGCAGTCTGCAGTCTGGTTTATTGAGCAGTCTGTAGTCTGGTTTATTGTGGCCTAGGATAGAAATGACATCATCTTTTTTCTTTGCAACAATGACATCAGAGGGGGCTCACATGATTGGCTGTTCGATGCCAGCGACTCGGAGACACTTTTACAGCCACTGCGAGCCATGGGCCAATGACAAGCTGGAAACGGCAGAGAGCCTACAGAACATGAGATGAGCTGGGAGCGATGGTCGCTCCGTCTCTCACATAGAGATAGATAGAGGACTCATCTTTATACCGGTGTCATTATAGCGTCTGTGACAACATGGGAAGCTCCATTGAGGCTACAACCCATAGGAATCCTCAACCAACTGACTACTTTCAACTGTCAGAAGCATGGTGAAAACCTTCAATGTCGCTGCCCATGCCTAAAATCGCCATTTGGACACTAGAGGCCTCTAGCATTCTCTATGGTCTCACATTAATAATTGAGTCAATCTACAACATGATTTTTATCGGCCATTCTTCATCATATCGTGCGATAAACGCGGAACCAGGCTATTTATGGAAGATTGACATGAACTAATGCCTTGGCTTGTGCAGTAGTAGGCCTAGATATAAATTATGACATTAGAAAACGGACAGATGGGTTTGTAGCCTACTGTACTGGATGTGCTGTAATTGACAGTTGTTGATTGTCTGGAAAAAAAATAATAAACACTTATAAATAATTGCATCTAGAACTTGGAGGAATCCTGAAAACGGAGAAAAAAAACGTCTCGTACCAATTCCGTCATCTTCGGAGATCACCGGGAGCTCGCACCGAATATCCGCTGCCCCGCCTCCCCTCCCCTCTTCCCGTCAGCTCGAGACCAACGGAAACATCATAGGCCTGTCCGGCTGATCCACACGCGGGAAACGTATCTAGGAGACATATATACATTTGATTTGTTACAACGTGCCTGGTATTTGACTGTTTGCTAGAATGGAAATGTTCACCTAAAATATCAATTTATGAGAAATCGACGTAAATGGTCACTTCTCCTTTAAATGTTCTCTGTTGTTCTGCATAATATCCAGGAAGTGTGAGAGCATTCCTCCCCAGCTGATCCAGAGAGCCAGACGGAAGTCTCCTACTCAGAGGCTTTAACATTCAGCGTTGACCAGACAAGGGGACCGTGTTATTGGTAAATATCGTCTGGAATAAATCCCGTGGATTATCCGTGGGTGGTTTTAGTGGAGACACGGCCCGGTATCCCCACCTCCTCTGTCTTTCTCCCGGTCGGTCGGGTGGATCTGCCGTGGTGGGACTGTCATGAGCCCGGGCTGGGAATGGCATCCTCTCCCAGTGTTTGTAAGAAGGTCGGGCCGGTGGAGGAGGAGAACGGAGAACCGGATCATTCTCTACAAGAGATGTTGAAGGCGATAGCCGACGAACGGAACCGTCTTACTGTCAGACAAGAAACTAGTGGACTTGGTGAGTAGAGGTTTACAATTTGCACTGTTGAATTGATTAGATCGGTGGCCTATCGCGTCTTGCAATATCACCAACAAATAGCTTGTTTGGTTACACGCTTCATGCTCATCCGGTTATGTGACTTTGTGACTGTAATTTGTAAGGGACAAACTCTCAAACCCTTGTTATTATCTGTAGAGTTTAAAGCAGTCAAACCTATATTTCCCCGCGGTTGGTTGCTTGTGAACCCGCCTACAAATTCCGACTGTTTTAACGTTTTAGAAACGTCGATCATCGCTTGCGAAACGGTTGCTGGTATATCAGCGCGAGAGAATCTTTCTATTGTAAAGACACTTACTGGAGCAGTTTAGCACAGATCCGGTTGAGGAACTACACTTCTTCCCCGGTGATGCTTACCCACAGGTGTTCTGGGGATGCGAGATGTAAAGTGTTGGTCCCTTGTTTTAATGAGCTGAATTAACAGATCCCAGAAATGTTCCAGACAGCACAAAAAGTTATTAAAATGTTGTGCACAACTTTGTTTATATTCCTGTTAGTGAGCATTTCTCCGTTACCAAGATATTCCATCCACCTGACAGGCGTGGCCTATCAAGAAGCTGATTAAACAGCATGATCATTACACAGGTGCACCTTGTGCTGGGGAAAATAAAAGTCCACTCACATGTGCAGTTTTGTCAAACAACACAATGCCACAGATATCTACATTTTTGAGGGAGAGTGCAATTGGCATGCTGACTGCAGGAATGTCCATCAGAGCTGTTGCCAAATAATTAAATGTCAATTCCTCTACCATAAGCCGCTTCCAAAGTCATTTTAGAGAATTTAGCAGTACGTCCAACCGGTCTCACAACCACAGACCACATGTAACCACGCCAGCCCAGGACCTCCACATCCGGCTTCTTCATCTGCGGGATTGTCTGAGGTGGAGGAGGGGGGGGGGGGTGCTGAGGAATATTTCTGTCTGTAATAAAGCCCTTTTGTGGGGGGAAGCTCATTCTGATTGGCTGGGCCTGGCTCCCCAATGGGTGGGCCTAGCTCCTAAGTGGATGAGCCTATCCCCTCCCCTGCCCGGTCATGTGAAATCCATAGACTAGGGCCTCATTTATTTATTTCAATGGACTGATTTTCCTTATGAACTGTAACTCAGTAAAATCGTTCACTGTAGCTACGGCTGCCCAGTTTCTGAAACTAGCTATGTCATAACACTGTAGCTACCTCTATCCAGTCTCTGAAACTAGCTACATCATAACACTGTAGCTACCTCTATCCAGTCTCTGAAACTAGCTACAGCATAACACTGTAGCTACCTCTATCCAGTCTCTGAAACTAGCTACAGCATAACACTGTAGCTACTGTTAGTGTTTAAATACTGGAGAGTTGAGACCAAATCACGGACGCTGGACAGAGTGGATTTCAGTTGTAACAAAAGACAGTTTTAATGAGTCAGAGATATCTTGTCCCGCAGTTTTACGTGCACGGACCTAGTTCACATAACTCGGCAAGGAGCCAGGTGAAAAAGAGACCTTATACTACGGTTCCATTCATTTTTATACATAGAATAAAGTAGGTGGAGTCTTGTCGTTTCGGTCTTCTTGACTGGTCGGAGGGTTGGAGGCGGGCCTTGCTCTAGCCAGAGCGGGCCCCATTGGTGCACAGCAAAAGTCCTTTGCTCTTGGGACCGGCCAGTTAGAGGGAGATGAGATGTGTGTTTATATAAGGAAGAGGGGGTCAGTCTTATGGCTGGGTGTATGTGTTCTTACGACGGAATGTCTTTGTTTATAGGAGCTATGTGTATGAATATTTATATAACACTACCTCTATCCTGTCTCTGAAACTAGCTACATCATAACACTGTAGCTACCTCTATCCAGTCTCTGAAACTAGCTACATCATAACACTGTAGCTACCTCTATCCAGTCTCTGAAACTAGCTACATCATAACACTGTAGCTACCTCTATCCAGTCTCTGAAACAAATGACGATGCTTCATGGCTTTAGACAAGGCTGTCTGTGTATCATAGTGCACTGACCAGTGGACTGATGAGGAATCAGGTGGCCTCAATGGTCCTAAACAGTCGGCTATAGTGTTGAACAACTTGTGATATCCATGTGAATATTATTGCATCCCCAGGCCACCAGACTTGTCCCCGGCCAGGGGAGGGGAGGGGGGAGGGGGGATTCTATATTTTGATTTTGATATAAAACCACATGATAGAAACATTTTAAAAATTGATGTTTCAGGCGATACCACAGCAACCGTAGGGAACTTGGCTCATGGATAGAAACAACATCAGTAACTGTGTTTTCTTTCTTCTCAATGTTTCTGTACCACGGCTGCCTCCTGAACGAGTCCATTCTCATTGTAATGTCACCCACAGCTGCACACCTGCCTGAAGGCTCATTATCATATGAAAAACCCTTAGAGATGAGCTCCGGTGAGGTTATTCATGAATAAAAATGAACCCAAATCGTTATTTTTTTTTAAAAGCAGCCAGAAAGCAGCTGGTGTGGAAACAAAACGGGTGTGTTCATTAGTGCGCATCGCAGGGAAAAAAAAACAAACGTTGCACAATTCCAGGTCGGTCCCTCGACGTTTCAGCACCTCTGTTTCCGTTTGCCTCCTAGTGGTTACACGCCACGCTCGTCAACGGGCCTTTAGTTGGCGATGAGGCACGAGGGGGGTGTGGTATATGGCCGATATACCACGGCTAAGGGCTGTTCTTAGGCACATCCATGTAGTGCTGTTCAAGATAACACATTCCTGTAAAAATGAGCCTTTTGTAATGAGCAGCAGGTGTGTTCTACTGTCAGTTCTGTGAATACTGAGGGTACAGTATTTTTTTAATTTAACCTTTATTTAACTAGGCAAGTCAGTTAAGAACAAATTCTTATTTACAATGACGGCCTACCGGGGGAACAGTGCCTGTTCAGGGGGCAGAACGACAGATTTTTACCTTGTCAACTCGGGGATTCGATCGATTCAGCAACCTTTCGGGTTACTGGCCCAACTCTCTAACCACTAGGTTACCTGCCTCCCCCCTGTATGACCATCTAAATATAGTCTCTGGTATCCCAATGTGGACTGAAGACCGGAT
Source organism: Oncorhynchus clarkii lewisi (assembly GCF_045791955.1). Lineage (NCBI taxonomy): Eukaryota > Metazoa > Chordata > Actinopteri > Salmoniformes > Salmonidae > Oncorhynchus > Oncorhynchus clarkii. The sequence continues at coordinate 2,811,017 of NC_092167.1, forward strand.
TATCTCTCTCTGAGTGTCAAGGTGAATGTGAACGCAACATCTAGGCTCGTCTACAAAAAGTCCTTGGTTCAACAGCGTAATCTGAGGGAGAACCTCAGAACACTAATCTGCATTCTACACTAGAAACGTGGTGATTTTGCCAAGCGTTTGTTTGTCTCTCAGTAGTGGTATTGTTCTGTCAGGGACGTGTCATCTGTATTCCGTTCTCAGCATGACGTCGCCGCAGAGCGCTGGGCCTCGTGTCAATATGATGTCACCACAGAGCGCTGGGTCTCCTTGTGTCAATGTCTTTCTCTCGTTCTCGATCTGTCTTTCTCTGAGGCATTTTACACATCTAATCAATAGCTCTGTTACTGTTATCACTGAAGGATTAGGATGGATGGACATTTTAAAATATAATGACTAGTTGAACGGCAGCATGAATAGCCAGTGTCCGGGACAAGGTACCACGTCTGGTGAACTGGTCAAGGCTCGGTAGCCGCAGGCAGAACAGCAGAGACTGGATCAGCAGCACGACCAGGTGGACTGGAGACTGGGTACAGCCAGGAGTCATCAGACCAGGTAGTCATGAGGGAGGGTCTTAGGGCTCAGGTCCGTCTGAAGGGGAGAGGGAGAGAGATGGGAGAATTAGAGGTCATTAATTAATGAATTAAGATCACACAGGACACCAGATAAGACAGACTGACCCTCGCCCCCCAGCACATAGACTGTTGCAGGATACAGTGGGGCAAAAAAGTATTTAGTCAGCCACCAATTGTGCAAGTTCTCCCACGTAAAAAGATGAGAGGCCTGTAATTTTCATCATAGGTACACTTCAACTATGACAGACAAAATTAGGAAAAAAATCCAGAAAATCACATTGTAGGATTTTTTTATAAATTTATTTGCAAATTATGGTGGAAAATAAGTATTTGATCACCTACAAACAAGCAAGATTTCTGGCTCTCACAGACCTGTAACTTCTTCTTTAAGAGGCTCCTCTGTCCTCCACTCATTACCTGTATTAATGGCACCTGTTTGAACTTGTTATCAGTATAAAAGACACCTGTCCACAACCTCAAACAGTCACACTCCAAACTCCACTATGGCCAAGACCAAAGAGCTGTCCAAAGGACACCATCTTTTTAAGTGGGAGAACTTTGGCACAATTGGTGGCTGACTAAATACTTTTTTGCCCCACTGTATATACTGGAGACTGAGATGGGGGAGCGGACACTGTGGCCCTGCCTGGTGAGTAGTGCAGAACCCCTTTCTATGTGGGATTTAAAAACAGGAACAGCATCATCCGCTGTGAAAGCTTTCCCTCTGACCACGGCTTTCCAAAGGTTATTAAAGGATAGAGACGACCAAGGTGTTGACACCATTTTTGTTGTTGATTGGCTTCCACATGTTGTTCTGTGGGGACCTGCTCGGGGCCCTGCTCGGGGCCCTGCTCGGCTGTGATGTGGAGTCTGTAACAGTCAGATGCAGGATGGTTTGAGGACTCTACTGTCTCTGTCTCTATAGGACCCTGGTCCCCTGTATCAGAATGCTGTATGTCTCTATAGGACCCTGGTCCCCTGTATCAGAATGCTGTATGTCTCTATATGACCCTGGTCCCCTGTATCAGAATGCTGTATGGCTCCTATGGGCGCGGCCAGTGCGCCTGTGTCTCCCGTCAAGACTTCAACTCATCTGATCTTTATTTGTTGTTTGTGAAAATGGATGGACACGTCATCTCTGCTGTCCCTCACCGTAGAACTCCCATTGAGGAAGCTTTTGGATATCACGGATCCAGATCATCGGGCCAGTTGGCCACGGCCCTCTGACTCCCTGCCCCACTACCCAGTCCTCTATTCTAGTTACTGATGGCCACGGCCCTCTGACTCCCTGCCCCACTACCCAGTCCTCTATTCTAGTTACTGATGGCCACGGCCCTCTGACTCCCTGCCCCACTACCCAGTCCTCTATTCTAGTTACTGATGGCCACGGCCCTCTGACTCCCTGTCCCACTACCCAGTCCTCTACTCTAGTTACTGATGGCCACGGCCCTCTGACTCCCTGCCCCACTACCCATTCCTCTACTGTAGTTACTGATGGCCCTCTGACTCCCTGTCCCACTACCCATTCCTCTACTCTAGTTACTGATGGCCACGGCCCTCTGACTCCCTGCCCCACTACCCATTCCTCTACTGTAGTTACTGATGGCCCTCTGACTCCCTGTCCCACTACCCAGTCCTCTACTCTAGTTACTGATGGCCACGGCCCTCTGACTCCCTGCCCCACTACCCAGTCCTCTACTGTAGTTACTGATGGCCCTCTGACTCCCTGCCCCACTACCCAGTCCTCTACTCTAGTTACTGATGGCCACGGCCCTATGACTCCCTGCCCCACTACCCAGTCCTCTACTCTAGTTACTGATGGCCACGGCCCTCTGACTCCCTGCCCCACTACCCAGTCCTCTACTCTAGTTACTGATGGCCCTCTGACTCCCTGCCCCACTACCCAGTCCTCTACTCTAGTTACTGATGGCCACGGCCCTATGACTCCCTGCCCCACTACCCAGCCCTCTACTCTAGTTACTGATGGCCCTATGACTGACTCCCTGCCCCCCCCCACTACCCAGTCCTCTACTCTAGTTACTGATGGCCACGGCCCTCTGACTCCCTGCCTCACTACCCAGTCCTCTACTCTAGTTACTGATGGCCCTATGACTGACTCCCTGCCCCCCCACTACCCAGTCCTCTACTCTAGTTACTGATGGCCCTCTGACTCTCTGCCCCACTACCCAGTCCTCTACTCTAGTTACTGATGCTGTATGAGCATCTTGAGGAGGACTGCAGGTTATAGGACAATGAGGTCCTGTGTCATGAATTATCTCCCTCTGTCTCTCTCCTCTTGTCTCTCTCCTCTTGTCTCTCTCTCTCCTCTCTCTCTGTCTCTCTCCTCTCTCTCTGTCTCTCTCTGCCATTCAGAGGGACCTTCTGTTTGTCTCATATCTATTGACAGGAGACAATGGGAGGCTGTTAACCAACAGACAAGGGACACACTCAATATGTTTAGTTTAGAAAACGTTCATGTCCTCAATGAGGAGATACATTTGTCAGTAATTCCAGTACATACAGACCACATCCCATAAATAAGCAGAACACATAGCAGAGGAAAGAGGTTGAGTGATGTTTTAAACATGTCCTCTCTTTGTTCTACTACACTTTATGATTTAGACTGTCAGAGCTCGTTGGACAATCCAGCGTTAACCAGTTAACACCTTGTTATTCTCCACTGGGACGTCAGTCAGTCTTAGTGCCATAGAGCCGTGGCCAGTTAGTCTGTCTAATCTCTTTGAGGAGGTACCACGTCTGGCTGTGTGTGTTCCTCTGTGACAACAGTATGGGTTTTATGTTGTAGTTCCCTGTTTGACAGACCACATCAGAGCGCTGGTCTTGTTGTATAAAGTCAACTGAAATAGTTGAAAAAGAAATAGTCACATTATAGCCTAACATTTTGACTGAGGAAACACAAGAATAGATCTGGGTGATTCTCCTGTTGTCATGAGGTGTTCTAGAACAGAGCGGTGTTCTAGAACAGAGCGGTGTTCTAGAACAGAGCGGTGTTCTAGAACAGAGCGGTGTTCTAGAACAGAGCGGTGTTCTAGAACAGAGCGGTGTTCTAGAACAGAGCAGAGCTGATGTGGAGTTCCACTCTCTGGGAGAGGAGCTGTACTCCATATACAGACCATGTCTCTCTGGGAGAGGAGCTGTACTCCATATACAGACCATGTCTCTCTGGGAGAGGAGCTGTACTCCATATACAGACCATGTCTCTCTGGGAGAGGAGCTGTACTCCATATATAGACCATGTCTCTCTGGGAGAGGAGCTGTACTCCATATACAGACCATGTCTCTCTGGGAGAGGAGCTGTACTCCATATACAGACCATGTCTCTCTGGGAGAGGAGCTGTACTCCATATACAGACCATGTCTCTCTGGGAGAGGAGCTGTACTCCATATACAGACCATGTCTCTCTGGGAGAGGAGCTGTACTCCATATACAGACCATGTCTCTCTGGGAGAGGAGCTGTACTCCATATACAGACCATGTCTCTCTGGGAGAGGAGCTGTACTCCATATACAGACCATGTCTCTCTGGGAGAGGAGCTGTACTCCATATACAGACCATGTCTCTCTGGGAGAGGAGCTGTACTCCATATATAGACCATGTCTCTCTGGGAGAGGAGCTGTACTCCATATACAGACCATGTCTCTCTGGGAGAGGAGCTGTACTCCATATACAGACCATGTCTCTCTGGGAGAGGAGCTGTACTCCATATACAGACCATGTCTCTCTGGGAGAGGAGCTGTACTCCATATACAGACCATGTCTCTCTGGGAGAGGAGCTGTACTCCATATACAGACCATGTCTCTCTGGGAGAGGAGCTGTACTCCATATACAGACCATGTCTCTCTGGGAGAGGAGCTGTACTCCATATACAGACCATGTCTCTCTGGGAGAGGAGCTGTACTCCATATACAGACCATGTCTCTCTGGGAGAGGAGCTGTACTCCATATACAGACCATGTCTCTCTGGGAGAGGAGCTGTACTCCATATACAGACCATGTCTCTCTGGGAGAGGAGCTGTACTCCATATACAGACCATGTCTCTCTGGGAGAGGAGCTGTACTCCATATACAGACCATGTCTCTCTGGGAGAGGAGCTGTACTCCATATACAGACCATGTCTCTCTGGGAGAGGAGCTGTACTCCATATACAGACCATGTCTCTCTGGGAGAGGAGCTGTACTCCATATACAGACCATGTCTCTCTGGGAGAGGAGCTGTACTCCATATACAGACCATGTCTCTCTGGGAGAGGAGCTGTACTCCATATACAGACCATGTCTCTCTGGGAGAGGAGCTGTACTCCATATACAGACCATGTCTCTCTGGGAGAGGAGCTGTACTCCATATACAGACCATGTCTCTCTGGGAGAGGAGCTGTACTCCATATACAGACCATGTCTCTCTGGGAGAGGAGCTGTACTCCATATACAGACCATGTCTCTCTGGTACTGCTGCTGTTCACTAGTAGTAGACCTACCAGTCTGGTGGTGGTAGTGCTGCTGTTCACTAGTAGTAGACCTACCAGTCTGATGGTGGTAGTACTGCTGTTCACTAGTAGTAGACCTACCAGTCTGGTGGTGGTAGTACTGCTGTTCACTAGTAGTAGACCTACCAGTCTGGTGGTGGTAGTACTGCTGTTAACTAGTAGTAGACCTACCAGTCTGGTGGTGGTAGTGCTGCTGTTCACTAGTAGTAGACCTACCAGTCTGGTGGTGGTAGTGCTGCTGTTCACTAGTAGTAGACCTACCAGTCTGGTGGTGGTAGTACTGCTGTTCACTAGTAGTAGACCTACCAGGCTGATGGTGATGGTGCTGCTGTTCACTAGTAGTAGACCTACCAGTCTGGTGGTGGTAGTGCTGCTGTTCACTAGTAGTAGACCTACCAGGCTGATGGTGGTAGTACTGCTGTTCACTAGTAGTAGACCTACCAGGCTGATGGTGGTAGTACTGCTGTTCACTAGTAGTAGACCTACCAGGCTGATGGTAGTACTGCTGTTCACTAGTAGTAGACCTACCAGTCTGTTGGTGGTAGTACTGCTGTTCACTAGTAGTAGACCTACCAGGCTGGTGGTGGTAGTACTGCTGTTCACTAGTAGTAGACCTACCAGTCTGGTGGTGGTAGTGCTGCTGTTCACTAGTAGTAGACCTACCAGTCTGGTGGTGGTAGTGCTGCTGTTCACTAGTAGTAGACCTACCAGTCTGGTGGTGGTAGTGCTGCTGTTCACTAGTAGTAGACCTACCAGGCTGATGGTGGATAACAGGAGAGGGCTGAGCACGCACCCTTGTGGGGTACCTGTGTTGATGGTCAGCGTAGCAGAGGTGTTGTTGTCAACCTTCACCACTTGGGGTCGTCCCGTCAGGATCCAGTTGCACAGGGTTCAGACCCAGGGCCCTGAGCTTAACGGTGAGTCTGTGGATCTGTTAGGGCGGTGTGTAAATTGAGGTGGGTTTTGGGTATCAAAGTGGAAATGGTGCTTAACTAGCCTCTCATGACGACAAACGTGCTAGTAATTTAATAGTTACCTTCGCATTCTTGGGTACAAGAACAATGGTGGACATCTTGAAGCAAGTGGGGACAACAGATTTGGTATATGGAGAGATTGAATATGTCCGTGAACACTTCAGGCAGCTGGTCTGCACATGCTCTGAGAATGCAGCTTGGGATGCTGTCTGGGCCTGCAGCCTTGTGAGGGTTAACACGCTTCAATGACTTACGTCAGCCATGGAGAAGAACAGTCCTCGAGAGCGTTAGGGGCCCGCGTCAACGGCTCGATGTTGTATTCTTCGAAGCGGGCGAAGGTGTTTTAGCTTGTCTTGGAGCGAGATGTCAGTGTCTTCGATGTGATTTGTCTGGAGTCCCTGCCACATACGTCTTGCGTCTTAGCAGTTGAATTGCAACTCCACTTTGTCTCTGTACTGTCATTTTGACTTAGATTTTCTTACATAGGATATAGCTAGTCTGTTTGTACACATCCATCTATCTACTCATCAGAGTGGGAACTACATCCTGTATGTACTTCCTGATGAACCCAGTCAGTGTTTATGTCGATACTATTCTGAGGCGACCCAAAACCATTTCCTAGACCGCGTGATCAAAACTATCTTGATACGTAGATTCCGATTGGTCAGACCTTACCACGGGTACTTCCTGTTGAAGTTTCTGCCTAATAGGCGGGGAGGAGCAAAATGGAGGCGTGATTTGATTTGCTGAAGGGAAGGATGGGGAGGGCCTTGTAGCCGTCCCAGAAGAGAGAGTGGCAGTGATCCAGGGTCCGTGATGCGCGTGTAGCAATTTCCTCAGATTTCCTTTATTGAAGTCTCCAGCTACGATAAATGCGGCATCGGGATATGCGGTTTCCAGTTTGCACATAGTCCAATGTAGTTCCTTGAGAGCCGTCATGGTGTCAGCTTTGGGAGGGGGGATATACTCAGCAGTGACAATGACTGAAGAAAATGATCTCCGGAGGCAATGCGATCGGCATTTGATAAGGAATTCCAGATCGGGAGAACAAAAGGACTTGTGTTCCTGTACGTTAACACAATCACACCATGACTAGTTAATAATGAAACAAACTTCTCCGCCTTTCTTTTACCCGGAGAGTTCTTGCTTCCTGTCTGCGCGATGGACGGAGGACCCCGCTGGCTGAATGGAATGGGACAATTATATCCGGAGAGAGCCATGATTCCGTAAAACAGAGTATGTTACAGTCCATGACATCTCTCTGGAAGGAGATCCTCGCCCTGAACTCGTCTACTTTATGTGTCCAGGGACTGAACGTTAGCGAGTAATATACTCTGAAGTGGTGTATGTGATGTACGCCTCCTGAGTCAGACTCGGGCCCCGCTCCTTCTACCTCTTCTCCAGCGTGGGCGTTTTGGTGCAGCCCCCGAGATGAGTAGAGCTGCAAACAAAGGATCCAAGAGTTATGTCTGGTGACCGACCGACGATCTAATCCAACAGTAATGTCTGGTGAGACCGACGATCTAATCCAACAGTAATGTCTGGTGACCGACCGACGATCTAATCCAACAGTAATGTCTGGTGACCGACCGACGATCTAATCCAACAGTTATGTCTGGTGAGACCGACGATCTAATCCAACAGTAATGTCTGGTGACCGACCGACGATCTAATCCAACAGTTATGTCTGGTGAGACCGACGATCTAATCCAACAGTTATTTCTGTCTGTAGGTAAAAATACATGAAACGTTCTGAGAAAATAATGTAAGAAACAACAATGACAATTTTCCGATCTAAGCCAACTAGAAAGAGTTTTCCCTCAGGCCTGGAGGGAAGCAAAAAGTAATTCAGCTTCCCAAGAATAGCAAAGCACTTTATTGGCTCAAACAGCCAACCAATCAGCCTGTTACCAACTCTTAATAAGGGTTGGTAACAGGGTGGGTAACAGGGTTGGTAACAGGGTTATGGGTTGGTAACAGGGTTGGTAACAGAGTTATGGGTCGGTAACAGGGTTGGTAACGGGGTTGGTAACAGGGTTGGTAAAGGGGTTGGTAACGGGGTTGGTAACAGAGTTATGGGTTGGTAACGGGGTTGGTAACAGAGTTATGGGTTGGTAACGGTGTTGGTAACAGGGTTGGTAACAGGGTTGGTAACAGGCTGATTGGTTGGCTGTTTGAGCCAGTAAAGTGTGCTTTACTTTAGCTTCCCTCCAGGCCTGAGGACACTTTGTAGTTGGCTTAGATTGAAGATATGGCAAATAGGAGTCGCAATATCATCCACTATTGTCCTCCGTAGTTTTCCATCCAGGTCGTCAGACCCCGGTGGCTTGTTATTGTTGATAGACAACAATAATCTTTTTTACCATCATTATTTTATGTCATTTATCTTTGTTTCATAGTGTAGTTTATTTTTTAAAATTTTTGTTCAGTTTAGTCACACGATTTCTTAATTTGCAGTACGTTTGCCAATCGGCTGCATCCAGACTTCATTTGCTATTCCTTTTGCCTCATCCCTCTAAACCATAACATTTTTCAATTTCTCCTCAATCAACAGGGATTGAACAGTTTTTATAGTAAATTTTCTTACTAGGTGCAATGCTTATTAGTAACTGGGAAGTGCAGCGTCTGGTTGTTCCTCATTACACACTACAGACCAGGAAATAGGATTGATTAAAGTCACCTTGTCCTAGAGAGATTTAAACAGATTTGTCTGTCTGTTGCCACATGGGTTCATGAGTCAAACTGACTGATGATGAGTCTACACACAGCACCGAGACTCTCTCTCTCTCTCCTGACATCAACCACAGCCTTCCTTGCATCCAGACTCTGAATTTAAGGGTTTAAACTTATGTTTACATTGACAAAGCAAGTGAAATGCATAATAAACAGAAGTGAAATGAACAGTAAACAGTAAAACAGTAAACATTACACTCATATTTTTTATTTTTTATGTTAAAATAGGGACATTTCAAATGTCATTATTTTTATATATATATATATAAATATATATAACACACACACAGTGTTGTGACGATGTGCAAATGGTTAAAGTACAAAAGATAAAATAAAAAAAAAAAGATAAAATAAATAAGCATAAATATGGGTTGTATTTACAATGGTGTTTGTTCTTCACTGGTTGCCCTTTTCTCGTGGCAACAGGTCACAAATCTTGCTGCTGTGATGTCACACTGTGGAATTTCACCCAGTAGATATGGGAGTTTATCAAGATCGGGTTTGTTTTCAAATTCTTTGTGGGTCTGTGTAATCTGATGGAAATATATATCTCTAATATGGTCATACATTGGGCAGGAGGTTAGGAAGTGCAGCTCAGTTTCCACCTCATTTTGTGGGCAGTGAGCACATAGCCTGTCTTCTCTTGAGAGCCGTGTCTGCCTACGGCGGCCTTTCTCAATAGCAAGGCTATGCTCACTGTGTCTGTACATAGTCAAAGCTTTCCTTAAGTTTGGGTCAGTCACAGTGGTCAGGTTCATCTCGCTGTAGGGGTTGGCTTTGTTGTGGAAGGTTTGTGTGTGTGTGTGTGTTGAAGAGGGTGGGGGATTAAGCTGCGTCCCCGTCTCACCCCACATTTTGATTTGTTTCTTTGACAATAAGGGTGTGCAGGGTGAATCTGTGGTCCGTCGTACTTTAATAAGGTGTCCACCAACTAGCCTCCCAGTAGCCACTCGCTCTACATCCACCAACTAGCCTCCCGGTAGCCACTCGCTCTACATCCACCAACTAGCCTCCCGGTAGCCACTCGCTCTACATCCACCAACTAGCCTCCCGGTAGCCACTCGCTCTACATCCACCAACTAGCCTCCCGGTAGCCACTCGCTCTACATCCACCAACTAGCCTCCCGGTAGCCACTCGCTCTACATCCACCAACTAGCCTCCCGGTAGCCACTCGCTCTACATCCACCAACTAGCCTCCCGGTAGCCACTCGCTCTACATCCACCAACTAGCCTCCCGGTAGCCACTCGCTCTACATCCACCAACTAGCCTCCCGGTAGCCACTCGCTCTACATCCACCAACTAGCCTCCCGGTAGCCACTTGCTCCGCATCCACCAACTAGCCTCCCGGTAGCCACTCGCTCTGCATCCACCAACTAGCCTCCCAGTAGCCACTCGCTCTACATCCACCAACTAGCCACTCGCTCTACATCCACCAACTAGCCTCCCAGTAGCCACTCGCTCTACATCCACCAACTAGCCTCCCGGTAGCCACTCGCTCTACATCCACCAACTAGCCACTCGCTCTACATCCACCGACTAGCCTCCCGGTAGCCACTCGCTCTACATCCACCGACTAGCCTCCCGGTAGCCACTCGCTCTACATCCACCAACTAGCCACTCGCTCTACATCCACCAACTAGCCTCCCGGTAGCCACTCGCTCTACATCCACCGACTAGCCTCCCGGTAGCCACTCGCTCTACATCCACCGACTAGCCTCCCAGTAGCCACTCGCTCTACATCCACCGACTAGCCTCCCGGTAGCCACTCGCTCTACATCCACCAACTAGCCTCCCGGTAGCCACTCGCTCTACATCCACCAACTAGCCTCCCGGTAGCCACTCGCTCTACATCCACCAACTAGCCTCCCGGTAGCCACTCGTTCTACATCCACCAACTAGCCACTCGCTCTACATCCACCGACTAGCCTCCCAGTAGCCACTCGCTCTACATCCACAGACTAGCCTCCCGGTAGCCACTCGCTCTACATCCACCGACTAGCCACTCGCTCTACATCCACCAACTAGCCTCCCAGTAGCCACTCGCTCTACATCCACCAACTAGCCTCCCGGTAGCCACTCGCTCTACATCCACCAACTAGCCTCCCGGTAGCCACTCGCTCTACATCCACCAACTAGCCTCCCGGTAGCCACTCGCTCTACATCCACCAACTAGCCTCCCGGTAGCCACTCGCTCTACATCCACCAACTAGCCTCCCAGTAGCCACTCGCTCTACATCCACCAACTAGCCTCCCGGTAGCCACTCGCTCTACATCCACCAACTAGCCTCCCGGTAGCCACAGGGCCCTATTCCCTATATAGTGGTACTATTATAGACCAGGCTCCATAAGGCTACTGTTCTAGGTAGGAGGCTTCTTGTATCTGTGTCTGTGTTGCACCACGTTGGAGAAAACAGGCCCTGCTCCTTTCGCTTCTCTCTCCCCCTCTCCTCCCTCTCTCTTCCTCCCCCTCTCCTCCCTCTCTCTTCCTCCCCCTCTCCTCCCTCTCTCTCCCTTCCCCTCTCCTCCCTTCTCACCTTCCCCACCTCTCTCCCCACTCCTCTCACTCCCCCTCTCCTCCCTCCCTCCTCACACTCTCTCCCTCCCCCTTCTCTCCGCCCCCTCTCCTCCCTCCCTCCTCACACTCTCTCTCTCCCCCTTCTCCCTCCTCACCTCTCACCTTCCCCCTCTCTCTCCCCCTCTCCTCCCTCCCCCTCACCTCTCCCCTTCCCTGTGTAGTGAGGGGAGTGGAGAAGGCTGTGAAGGGAGAAACGGTGAGCTCATGGTTGAGTCCAGAGGACAAATCAGTGGTCAAATCCTGCTGCTGTCAGCATCCTGGATGAACTCCCTCCCCCTCTCTCTCCCACTCCTCTCCCTCCCCCTCTCTCTCCCACTCCTCTCCCTCCTTGTTTTTCCATGACGGGCCAGATATCGAGGAGAGGAGAACAGAGGACAACACTGCAGGACAAGGACAAACTCATCAGTCGTCTCCAGGATTGTCTCACTATCTGCCAGACAGCAGTGGGTCTGTCACTTCTAGCCAGTCTTGTGTTCCTCTGGTGTGGAAGAGGTATTGATTTGGAATCAGTCCTCCTCTGTCCTCCTCCAGGCTCAGGATGAGACACAGGCTGTGTCCCAACATGACACCCTATTCTCTCCTACCTCGTCTCACTTATCTCCTTGCTCTAGATCAGAACAGTGTGCCATTTGGCACGGAGCCTGAGCCACACAGTGATGAACAACCTCTGTGGTGATTCTCTCCTCCAATCAGCATCGGGGGGAGAGAGTTGTTGAGGTTCTGTTGTGACAACAAGGGATGGCAGGGTTGAGGTTCTGTTGTGACAACAAGGGATGGCAGGGTAGAGGTTCTGTTGTGACAACAAGGGATGGCAGGGTAGAGGTTCTGTTGTGACAACAAGGAATGGCAGGGTAGAGGTTCTGTTGTGACAACAAGGAATGGCAGGGTAGAGGTTCTGTTGTGACATCAAGGGATGGCAGGGTAGAGGTTCTGTTGTGACAACAAGGAATGGCAGGGTAGAGGTTCTGTTGTGACAACAAGGGATGGCAGGGTAGAGGTTCTGTTGTGACATCAAGGGATGGCAGGGTAGAGGTTCTGTTGTGACAACAAGGGATGGCAGGGTAGAGGTTCTGTTGTGACATCAAGGGATGGCAGGGTAGAGGTTCTGTTGTGACATCAAGGGATGGCAGGGTCGAGGTTCTGTTGTGACAACAAGGGATGGCAGGGTAGAGGTTCTGTTGTGACGTGACACAACAAGGGATGGCAGGGTAGAGGTTCTGTTGTGACGTGACACAACAAGGGATGGCAGGGTAGAGGTTCTGTTGTGACATCAAGGGATGGCAGGGTAGAGGTTCTGTTGTGACAACAAGGGATGGCAGGGTCGAGGTTCTGTTGTGACAACAAGGGATGGCAGGGTAGAGGTTCTGTTGTGACAACAAGGGATGGCAGGGTAGAGGTTCTGTTGTGACATCAAGGGATGGCAGGGTAGAGGTTCTGTTGTGACAACAAGGAATGGCAGGGTCGAGGTTCTGTTGTGACATCAAGGGATGGCAGGGTAGAGGTTCTGTTGTGACATCAAGGGATGGCAGGGTCGAGGTTCTGTTGTGACAACAAGGGATGGCAGGGTAGAGGTTCTGTTGTGACGTGACACAACAAGGGATGGCAGGGTAGAGGTTCTGTTGTGACGTGACACAACAAGGGATGGCAGGGTAGAGGTTCTGTTGTGACATCAAGGGATGGCAGGGTAGAGGTTCTGTTGTGACATCAAGGGATGGCAGGGTAGAGGTTCTGTTGTGACAACAAGGGATGGCAGGGTAGAGGTTCTGTTGTGACGTGACACAACAAGGGATGGCAGGGTAGAGGTTCTGTTGTGACGTGACACAACAAGGGATGTCAGGGTAGAAGTTCTGTTGTGACGTGACACAACAAGGGATGGCAGGGTAGAGGTTCTGTTGTGACGTGACACAACAAGGGATGGCAGGGTCTCTACACACTTTCTCTATGCGTCACTTATCTCACTCTCTACACCCTCTCTCTCTCCACCCTCTCTCTCTCCACCCTCTCTCTCTCCACCCTCTCTCTTTCCACCCTCTCTCTTTCCACCCTCTCTCTCTCCACCCTCTCTCTCTCCACCCTCTCTCTCTCCACCCTCACTCTCTCCACCCTCACTCTCTCCACCCTCACTCTCTCCACGCACTATTACCCTACGAAGTTAAAGCTCAGTGTTTCACTTCCTGACTCTCCCTCTCCTGGGCCCTTGGCTGGTTAGCTAGGTGTTGTGGTTGGGGGGGCCCTCGGCTGGTGAGCTAGGTGTTGTGGTTGGGGGGGCCCTCGGCTGGTGAGCTAGGTGTTGTGGTTGGGGGGGCCCTCGGCTGGTGAGCTAGGTGTTGTGGATGGGGGGAGGGGGGCCCTTGGCTGGTGAGCTAGGTGTTGTGGTTGAGGGGGGACCCTCGGCTGGTGAGCTAGGTGTTGTGGATGGGGGGGGCTCTCGGCTGGTTAGCTAGGTGTTGTGGATGGGGTGGGGGGGGGGCCCTCGGCTGGTTAGCTAGGTGTTGTGGATGGGGGGGGCCCTCGGCTAGTTAGCTAGGTGTTGTGGATGGGGTGGGGGGGGGGCCCTCGGCTGGTTAGCTAGGTGTTGTGGTTGGGGAGACCCTATTCCAAACCTTAACCCTAACCATAAACAGTCAAAATTAACCATCGACTTAACCATCGAGTTTTGAAGTTTATGGACAAGTGTTCTGAAGTGAGACCGTGAGAAATATATACATTTAAAAACCTGTTACCCCTTTTGTCCACAATTTGGTGATATCTGGTAGTTAGTCTTGTCCCATCGCTGCAACTCCCCTACGGACTCTGGAGATGCGGAGGTCGAGAGCCGTGCGTCCTCCGAAACACGACCCTGCCAAGCCGCACTGCTTCTTGACACGCTGCTCCCTTCACCCGGAAACCAGCCGCACCAATGTGTTGGAGGAAACACTGTCAGCCGCACCAATGTGTTGGAGGAAACACCATCCAATGACGAAGTCAGCTTGCAGGTGCCCCGGCCCACCACAAGGAGTCGCTAGAGCGCGATGCGACAAGGATATCATGGCCGGTCAAACCCTCCCCTAACCTGGACGACACTGGGCCAAACCCACCCCTAACCTGGACGACGCTGGGCCAAACCCTCCCCTAACCTGGAGGACGCTAGGCCAAACCCTCCCCTAACCTGGAGGACGCTGGGCCAAACCCTCCCCTAACCTGGAGGACGCTGGGCCAAACCCTCCCCTAACCTGGACGACGCTGGGCCAAACCCTCCCCTAACCTGGACGACGCTGGGCCAAACCCTCCCCTAACCTGGAGGACGCTGGGCCAAACCCTCCCCTAACCTGGAGGACGCTGGGCCAAACCCTCCCCTAACCCGGACGACGCTGGGCCAAACCCTCCCCTAACCCGGACGACGCTGGGCCAAACCCTCCCCTAACCCGGACGACGCTGGGCCAAACCTTCCCCTAACCCTTGACGACGCTGGGCCAAACCCTCCCCTAACCCGGACGACGCTGGGCCAAACCCTCCCCTAACCCGGACGACGCTGGGCCAAACCCTCCCCTAACCCGGACGACGCTGGGCCAAACCCTCCCCTAACCCGGACGACGCTGGGCCAAACCCTCCCCTAACCCAGACGACGCTGGGCCAAACCCTCCCCTAACCCGGACGACGCTGGGCTAATTGTGCGTCGCCTCATAGGTCTCCCGGTCACGGCCGGCTGTGACACAGCTTGGGATCGAACCCGGGGCTGTAGTGAAACCGCAAGCACTGCGCCACTCGGGAGGCAAGACCCGTGAGCTCTTGTTGCTCATGGAAGCAGTCAGGTATTGGGTGAGTCGTGGTCACTGATGACTGCCCTGTGTGCTGGTGTGTGTGTGTGACTATCCTGATGACTATCCTGTGTGTGTGTGTGTACTGGTGTGTGTGTGTGTGTGTGTGTGTGTGTGTGACTATCCTGATGACTAGCCTCAGTAGCCTGAGTCTCTGTCAGGGGGAGAAGTTGTTGATGAGGAGATTTCCTGGAAGCAGTGTCCGCTTGGCTGGAGGTTTCATATAACTGCTGAAGTGTCTGTTAGCTCAGCCTCCCAGGTAGATGTGATATGCTGGCTGCATTCTGTACTCTGGTGGGGAATGTTCAGCAGCGCTGTCAGATTGTGTGTGTTGGGGCTCCCGGGTGGCGCAGCACTCTAAGGCACTGCATCTCAGTACTAGAGGCATCACTACAGACGCCCTGGTTCCAATCCAGGCTGAATCGCAAGCGGCCGTGATTGGGAGTCCCATAGGGCGGCGCACCATTGGCTCAGTGTCGTCCGGGTTTGGCCGGGGGAGGCCGTCCATTGGGAGTCCCATAGGGCGGCCCACCATTGGCTCAGTGTCGTCCGGGGTTGGCCGGGGGAGGCCGTCCATTGGTAGTCCCATAGGGCGGCCCACCATTGGCTCAGTGTCGTCCGGGGGAGGCCGTCCATTGGGAGTCCCATAGGGCGGCCCACCATTTGCTCAGTGTCGTCCGGGGTTGGCCGGGGGAGGCCCACCATTGTAAATGTAATCGTTTGTTCTTAACTGACTTGTTATATAAAGGTAGAATAAAATAAAAAAATCAGGATCAGGAAATGTAGTGGTATTTCAGTTCCCTTTCGTTCTGTCTGTAGAAACTAGACTCGTCTGAGAGGAACAAAGGCTTCAGTTTCAGCATTTATGGTGTCAGCATTAAGAGGAGATTTTCTTTGAATAATGTACACACATAGATACAAGTTATTTAATCCAAATGCGATCTTTTTGACACCATGTTATTTGTCAACAATAATGAATTTCAAAAATTGAAGCAATCAAAGCCAGACAGCGCTTCAGTAGATTGAGTTACACTGAATTGAATCTCACTGTAATGAAATGGCATGGAGGAATGTGTTTCTCTGAATGAGCAGTTTAAACTGAATGGCCATTTTGTGTCAGAAGCTGCTGTCTTCCATTAGAGAAGAACCCTGTCTGTCTCCGAAATGGTAGCCCTATTGCCTATATAGTGCCCCAGTGAAACTATATGGAATGGAAACTACTGAGTCTATGGGCTCTGGTCAAAAGTAGTGCACAATGTACAGAGCCTTCAGGAAGTATTCACACTCCTGGACTTTTTCCACATTTTGTTGTGGAAGTGGGATTAAACTGGATTCTGTTGTCATTTTGTTGTGGGATTAAACTGGATTCTGTTGTCATTTTGTTGTGGGATTAAACTGGATTCTGTTGTCATTTTGTTGTGGGATTAAACTGGATTCTGTTGTCATTTTGTTGTGGGATTAAACTGGATTCTGTTGTCATTTTGTTGTGGGATTAAACTGGATTCTGTTGTCATTTTGTTGTGGGATTAAACTGGATTATGTTGTCATTTTGTTGTGGAAGTGGGATTAAACTGGATTAGGTTGTCATTTTGTTGTCACAAAATGCGCTGTCAAAGTGCTTAACAAATTCTAACATATTTGTAAAGCACTTGTATATCTTGATTAGATAATTATTCATCCCCCTGAGTCGATACGTTAAAATCACCTTTAGCAGTGATTACAGCTGTGAGTCTCTGGGTGAGTCTCTAATAGTGATTACAGCTGTGAGTCTCTAATAGTGATTACAGCTGTGAGTCTTTCTGGGTAAATCTCTAAGAGTGATTACAGCGGTGAGTCTCTGGGTGAGTCTCTAAGAGTGATTACAGCTGTGAGTCTCTAATAGTGATTACAGCTGTGAGTCTCTGGGTGAGTCTCTAATAGTGATTACAGCGGTGAGTCTTTCTGGGTAAGTCTCTAAGAGTGATTACAGCTGTGAGTCTCTGGGTGAGTCTCTAAGAGTGATTACAGCTGTGAGTCTCTAATAGTGATTACAGCTGTGAGTCTCTAATAGTGATTACAGATGTGAGTCTCTAATAGTGATTACAGCTGTGAGTCTCTAATAGTGATTACAGCTGTGAGTCTCTAATAGTGATTACAGCTGTGAGTCTCTAATAGTGATTACAGCGGTGAGTCTTTTGGGTAAGTCTCTAAGAGTGATTACAGCTGTGAGTCTCTAATAGTGATTACAGCGGTGAGTCTTTCTGGGTAAGTCTCTAAGAGTGATTACAGCTGTGAGTCTTTTGGGTAAGTCTCTAAGAGTGATTACAGCTGTGAGTCTCTAATAGTGATTACAGCGGTGAGTCTTTCTGGGTAAGTCTCTAAGAGTGATTACAGCTGTGAGTCTCTAATAGTGATTACAGCGGTGAGTCTCTAATAGTGATTACAGCGGTGAGTCTCTAATAGTGATTACAGCGGTGAGTCTTTCTGGGTAAGTCTCAGAGTGATTACAGCTGTGAGTCTCTAATAGTGATTACAGCTGTGAGTCTCTAATAGTGATTACAGCGGTGAGTCTTTCCGGTAAGTCTCAGAGTGATTACAGCTGTGAGTCTCTAATAGTGATTACAGCGGTGAGTCTTTCCGGTAAGTCTCTGAGAGTGATTACAGCTGTGAGTCTCTAATAGTGATTACAGCGGTGAGTCTTTCTGGGTAAGTCTAAGAGTGATTACAGCTGTGAGTCTTTCTGGGTACGTCTCTAAGAGTGATTACAGCTGTGAGTCTTTCTGGGTACGTCTCTAAGAGTGATTTACAGCTGTGAGTCTCTGGGTAAGTCTCTAATAGTGATTACAGCTGTGAGTCTTACTGGGTAAGTCTCTAAGAGCTGTGAGTCTTTCTGGGTAAGTCTCTAAGAGCTTTGCAAACCTGGATTGTACAATTTTTCCAATTTTTTTTAAAAGTTCTTCAAGCTCTGTCAAGATGGTTGTTGATCATTGCTGGACAGACATGTTCAGATGTTGCCGTAGATTTCCAAGCAGATGTGAAAACTGTAACTCAGGAACATTCACTGTCTTCTTGGTAAACAACTCCAGTGTAGATGTGCCCTTGTGTTTTAGGTTATTGTCCTGCTGAAAAGGTGAATTCATCTCCCAGTGTCTGGTGGAAAGCAGACTGAACCAGGGTTTCTCTAGGATTTTGCCTGTGTTCAGCCATAACATGATCCAGCCACCACTATACTAGACAATATGAAGAGTGGTACTCAGTGATGTGTTGTATTGGATTTGCCCCAAACATAACACTTTGTATTCAAGACATAAAGTTAATTTGCTAATTTCTTTTGCAGTTTTACTTTAGTGTCTTGTTGCAAACAGGAAGCATGTTTAGGGATATTTGTTATTCCGTACAGGCTTCCTTCTTTCCACTCTGTCATTTAGGTTAGTATTGTGGAGTAACTACAATGTTGTTGATCCATCCTCAGTTTTCTCCTATCACAGCCATTAAACTCTAACTGTTTTAAAGTCACCATTGGCCTCGTGGTGAAATCCCTGAGTGGTTTCTTTCCTCTCTGGCAACTGAGTTAAGGATGCCTGTATCGTTGTAATGACTGGGTGTATTGATACACCATCCATAGTGTAGTAACTCCACCGTGCTCTAACGGATATTCAATGTCAGCTTTTTAACATTTTTACCCATCTACCAATAGGTGCCCTTCTTTGCAACGCAAAACCTCCCTGGTCTTTGTGGTTGAATCTGTGTTTTGAAATTCACTCCTCGACTGAGGGACCTCACAGATAATTGTATGTGTGGGGGTACGGAGACGAGGTCGTCATTTAAAAAAATCATGCTAAACATTATTATTGCACACAGAGTGAGTCCATGCAACTTTATTATGTGACTTGTTAAGCAACATTTTGACTCCTGAACGTGTTTAGGCTCCTTGACATAACAAATGGGGTTGAATACTTTCTGACTGAAGATATTTCTGCTTTTCATTATGAATTAATTTGTAAAAAATATGAATAAATCTAAAAACAAAATTCCACTTTGGCATTGTGGAGTATCGTGTGTAGATCAGTGACCAGATAAAATGTCAATGTGATCCATTTAAAATGTCTGTAACACGACGACATGTGGAGCAAGTCGAAGGGTGTGAGTACTTCCTGTAACACGACGACATGTGGAGCAAGTCGAAGGGTGTGAGTACTTCCTGTAACACGACGACATGTGGAACAAGTCGAAGGGTGTGAGTACTTCCTGTAACACGACGACATGTGGAACAAGTCGAAGGGTGTGAGTACTTCCTGTAACACGACGACATGTGGAACAAGTCGAAGGGTGTGAGTACTTCCTGTAACACGACGACATGTGGAACAAGTCGAAGGGTGTGAGTACTTCCTGTATGGATGCCGTTTAGGATGGACAGTAGAGGTCGAAAAATCCTAATCGGTCGACCTCTAATGGAAAGCCTGAGATTTAACATCTCCTCCAGTCCATCTCCCTGAGGACCAAAGCCAATAGCCACCGAGACTTATTACAGTAGACCGTTTCTCTTCGAGTTTACTGTAAATCAGGAGTGGCCCGGGTCCCGTCCTCCTCTTGCTCTGATAACTGTGATAGGACCGTTCCAGGGTGTTTTAAGGTCTGACCTCTGTGTTTTTGATCCAGGGTGTTTTAAGGTCTGACCTCTGTG
Source organism: Oncorhynchus clarkii lewisi (assembly GCF_045791955.1). Classification (NCBI taxonomy): domain Eukaryota; kingdom Metazoa; phylum Chordata; class Actinopteri; order Salmoniformes; family Salmonidae; genus Oncorhynchus; species Oncorhynchus clarkii. Next base: position 2,830,849 of record NC_092167.1, read on the forward strand.
TTTTTGATCCAGGGTGTTTTAAGGACGACCGCATCGTGTTCTGGACATGGATGTTCTCCACGTACTTCATGGAGAAGCTGTCGCCGCGGGAACAGGACGACATGTTGTTTTACGTCCGCAGGAAGCTGTCATACGTCAGCCCCGACCAATCAGAGGGCAAGAAGGTGAGTGAGTGAGTGAGACTGTCTCTGGCAGAAGTTGTTTTCCCTTCACCTCAGTGTGTGTGTGTGGTTTGTTACTGTTGCTCTGGGACACAGTATAGTACTGTGTGTGTGTGTGTGTGTGTGTGTGTGTTACTGTTGCTCTGGGACACAGTATAGTACAGTGTGTGTGGTGTGTTACTGTTGCTCTGGGACACAGTATAGTACTGTGTGTGTGTGTGTGTGTTACTGTTGCTCTGGGACACAGTATAGTACAGTGTGTGTGGTGTGTTACTGTTGCTCTGGGACACAGTATAGTACAGTGTGTGTGGTGTGTTACTGTTGCTCTGGGACACAGTATAGTACAGTGTGTGTGGTGTGTTACTGTTGCTCTGGGACACAGTATAGTACAGTGTGTGGTGTGTTACTGTTGCTCTGGGACACAGTATAGTACAGTGTGTGTGGTTTGTTACTGTTGCTCTGGGACACAGTATAGTACAGTGTGTGTGTGTGTGGTGTGTTACTGTTACTCTGGGACACAGTATAGTACAGTGTGTGTGGTTTGTTACTGTTGCTCTGGGACACAGTATAGTACAGTGTGTGTGGTGTGTTACTGTTGCTCTGGGACACAGTATAGTACAGTGTGTGTGGTGTGTTACTGTTGCTCTGGGACACAGTATAGTACAGTGTGTGTGGTGTGTTACTGTTGCTCTGGGACACAGTATAGTACAGTGTGTGTGGTTTGTTACTGTTGCTCTGGGACACAGTATAGTACAGTGTGTGTGGTTTGTTACTGTTGCTCTGGGACACAGTATAGTACAGTGTGTGTGTGTGTGGTTTGTTACTGTTGCTCTGGGACACAGTATAGTACAGTGTGTGTGGTGTGTTACTGTTGCTCTGGGACACAGTATAGTGTGTGTGGTTTGTTACTGTTGCTCTGGGACACAGTATAGTACAGTGTGTGTGGTTTGTTACTGTTGCTCTGGGACACAGTATAGTACAGTGTGTGTGGTGTGTTACTGTTGCTCTGGGACACAGTATAGTACAGTGTGTGTGTGTGGTTTGTTACTGTTGCTCTGGGACACAGTATAGTACAGTGTGTGTGGTGTGTTACTGTTGCTCTGGGACACAGTATAGTACAGTGTGTGTGGTGTGTTACTGTTACTCTGGGACACAGTATAGTACAGTGTGTGTTACTGTTGCTCTGGGACACAGTATAGTACAGTGTGTGTTACTGTTGCTCTGGGACACAGTATAGTACAGTGTGTGTGGTGTGTTACTGTTGCTCTGGGACACAGTATAGTACAGTGTGTGTGGTTTGTTACTGTTGCTCTGGGACACAGTATAGTACAGTGTGTGTGGTTTGTTACTGTTGCTCTGGGACACAGTATAGTACAGTGTGTGTGGTTTGTTACTGTTACTCTGGGACACAGTATAGTACAGTGTGTGTGGTTTGTTACTGTTGCTCTGGGACACAGTATAGTACAGTGTGTGTGGTGTGTTACTGTTGCTCTGGGACACAGTATAGTACTGTGTGTGTGTGGTTTGTTACTGTTGCTCTGGGACACAGTATAGTACAGTGTGTGTGGTGTGTTACTGTTGCTCTGGGACACAGTATAGTACAGTGTGTGTGTGTGTGGTTTGTTACTGTTGCTCTGGGACACAGTATAGTACAGTGTGTGTGGTTTGTTACTGTTGCTCTGGGACACAGTATAGTACTGTGTGTGTGGTGTGTTACTGTTGCTCTGGGACACAGTATAGTACAGTGTGTGTGGTTTGTTACTGTTATTAGTGGTGACCACTAACCAGTCTGGATATTCTGAGACCTGTATTAGTGGTGACCAATAACCAGTCTGGATGTTCTGAGACCTGTATTAGTGGTCACCACTCTAACCAGTCTGGATGTTCTGAGACCTGTATTAGTGGTCACCACTCTAACCAGTCTGGATATTCTGAGACCTGTATTAGTGGTGACCACTAACCAGTCTGGATGTTCTGAGACCTGTATTAGTGGTCACCACTCTAACCAGTCTGGATATTCTGAGACCTGTATTAGTGGTCACCACTCTAACCAGTCTGGATGTTCTGAGACCTGTATTGGTGGTGACCACTCTAACCAGTCTGGATGTTCTGAGACCTGTATTAGTGGTGACCACTAACCAGTCTGGATGTTCTGAGACCTGTATTGGTGGTGACCACTAACCAGTCTGTGGAATGTTAATTCACATGTTGTTTGTCACATGACCAATTTCCAGTGTAAACTCTTCACTTCCTTGTCTGGCCTTTTTCATATTGATTATGGATATGAGAATGTGAACACAACCGTATATACTTAGATGACCTTGTTTTGCCAAGTAACAGATAAGCATAGCATATATCCATAGACATTTATACCATTAAAGGTAGGAAGCAGGAGTTTTTCCTCACCAATGTAACACAGTATGGTCAAAGACTTAAGTAACTTAGTTGTAGTCATGATCTGGTTACCTGTAAGTACAAACCTAGGTATGTTTTGGGGTTATTATATATTTATTAACCTATTTCCGGATAAGCTACCCACAATGCACCAATGTTCGACTTCATATGGAAGATCTACTCTGCTACTGAGTTTGTATTTTAGCTCAAGCTGTCTTAGCCGCTAGCTATGCTAGCATGTCATTACATTCCAGACCAAGTGTTGGCGGACGAAGTTTGACGTGAACAAGAAGCAGATGGGGGCATGCAGCAAGGACCAGGCCGTTAGTGACCTGATTGCTGTGTAGTCAGTTGGGTTCTACCAAGGACCAGGCCGTTAGTGACCTGATTGGTGTGTAGTCAGTTGGGTTCTACCAAGGACCAGGCCGTTAGGACCTGATTGGTGTGTAATCAGTTTGGTTCTACCAAGGACCAGGCCGTTAGTGACCTGATTGGTGTGTAGTCAGTTGGGTTCTACCAAGGACCAGGCCGTTAGTGACCTGATTGGTGCATAGTCAGTTGGGTGTAACCGCCATGTCCAGAGTTAATTAAAGGAGATGGAAGTTGACTCAGCAGAATGTGACTGTGGTCTTGACTCATGACTGCCGATGTGGCGGTAATATGGGCACCACAACAGCCCCAGACACAAATACCAGTATAGGAACGAGTCAACAACATGATTTGGGTTTAACAGAATATGAGCTATGAAAAGCAGCATTTTTCACGCGACAGTTTTTAGTTTGATCTCAGTCAGTTGTCCTATAAATCTTACACTGTGCATAGAATGGAAGACATTTGCATGTTTTAATTATATTAGATTAGATAGATTATAATTACATTCTTGGGGTTCTGAGATAGTAAAAGCATGCGAGGTATAGTCGCATCAAAGGATGTGTTAAATGGGGTGGTCAATTTATTCCGAACCACAGGTGAGTGAGAGGCACAGGAGGTTGATGGCACCGTAATTGCGGAGGACGGGCTCGTGGTACTGACTGTAGCGTAATAGCTGGAATAGTATCAAATGCATCAAAAATGGTTTACGTTTTAATGCCATGTGTTTGATGCCATTCCATTCGCTCTGTTCCAGCCATTATTCTGCAGTTCATATAACCATGTTTTAACTAAAGGACTTTGTGAAGGACCTTCACAGGTTCACAGGCCTAATCTTCATGGATATGGCTTTCACAGAGTAGAAGGTCTTCCATCCCCTCCAGTTGACCCCAATCTGTGAGTTCAATCCCCATGTATAAAGACCGTTTGGGTTTGAGAAGTAACACTCGTTGTACCAGTAACCTCCGACCGCGTTGACTGCACAGTTGATTTCCTGGTCTCGGTCGAAGGTGGAGAACTTCATACCGCTGTGATAGGTGAGAGAGTCCCCTTGGTTCAAGCAGGAAACACAGGTCAGATGTTATGTAACCTATCAGAGCCCTGGTCAAAATCAGTCTACTATGTCACAGTATGATCTAGGACCAGCCCCCGCCGTCCTTTCTATGTAATACTATTCATTATGATCTCTAATAAACTGATCCCAGATCAGCTCTAAGATGGTGTATCTGTACGCCCCCCCCTGTCCTTTCTATGTAATACTATTCATTATGATCTCTAATAAACTGATCCCAGATCAGCTCTAAGATGGTGTATCTGTACGCCCCCCCCCCCCCCCCCCCCCCCCCCCGTCCTTTCTATGTAATACTATTCATTATGATCTCCAATAAACTGATCCCAGATCAGCTTGTATCAGATCAGGTTGTATTCACTAGGAATCAAACAGAACCGAATGAGGGAACTTAGCTGAACTCTGGACTAATGAATACAGCCCAGATGTTTCTCTAAGGAAGTTTAAACTGTTCTCACCTGAACTCTGGACTAATGAATACAGCCCAGATGTTTCTCTAATGAAGTTTAAACTGTTCTCACCTGAACTCTGGACTAATGAATACAGCCCAGATGTTTCTCTAAGGAAGTTTAAACTGTTCTCACCTGAACTCTGGACTAATGAATACAGGCCAGATGTTTCTCTAAGGAAGTTTAAACTGTTCTCACCTGCTCCTCCGTCTTTAAAGCCAGTAACCTGGAGTTTGTAGCCATCCAGTTCAGGATCTGTGACTTTGGGAGAGATGGCGAAGGAGGAGTAGAAAGCGTAGGCTTTCTGTCCGTCAAAGTCCTCCATGTCCACCCTCAACTCGTAATTCTTTTTCAGGGTCAGGAGGTAGATGGTGTCCAGACCTGCATCGAACAGACGAGAGGGGAACCTTTTTTTAGAACAGAGATATTCAACTGTTACCCCTTACCAGGTTCACAGGCTGCTGGTTTTCTCTTTTACCTGGTAATTAATACCTGGTGTCCCAGGTCTAAACCAGTCCCTGAGGAAGAGAAACAATGTGAAAACATGTAGTGGTGTCGAGGTCAAGAGTTGAGTTTTTAAAAGGATCTCTATTTCTATCATGCAGATGTCTTCGGTCAGCAAGGAGAGTCATGTCTTCGGTCAGCAAGGAAAGTCATGTCTTCGGTCAGCAAGGAGAGTCATGTCTTCGGTCAGCAAGGAAAGTCATGTCTTCGGTTAGCAAGGAGAGTCATGTCTTCGGTTAGCAAGGGAGAGTCATGTCTTCGGTCAGCAAGGAAAGTCATGTCTTCGGTCAGAAAGGGAGAGTCATGTCTTCGGTCAGCAAGGAAAGTCATGTCTTCGGTTAGCAAGGAGAGTCATGTCTTCGGTTAGCAAGGGAGAGTCATGTCTTCGGTCAGCAAGGAAAGTCATGTCTTCGGTCAGAAAGGGAGAGTCATGTCTTCGGTCAGAAAGGGAGAGTCATGTCTTCGGTCAGCAAGGGAGAGTCATGTCTTCGGTCAGCAAGGGAGAGTCATGTCTTCGGTCAGCAAGGGAGAGTCATGTCTTCGGTCAGCAAGGGAGAGTCATGTCTTCGGTCAGCAAGGGAGAGTCATGTCTTCGGTCAGCAAGGGAGAGTCATGTCTTCGGTCAGAAAGGGAGAGTCATGTCTTCGGTCAGAAAGGAAAGTCATGTCTTCGGTCAGAAAGGAAAGTCATGTCTTCGGTCAGAAAGGAAAGTCATGTCTTCGGTCAGAAAGGAAAGTCATGTCTTCTGTCAGCAAGGGAAAGTCATGTCTTCGGTCAGAAAGGGAGAGTCATGTCTTCGGTCAGCAAGGAGAGTCATGTCTTCGGTCAGCAAGGGGCTGTCATGTCTTCGGTCAGCAAGGGAGAGTCATGTCTTCGGTCAGCAAGGAGAGTCATGTCTTCGGTCAGCAAGGAGAGTCATGTCTTCGGTCAGCAAGGGAGAGTCATGTCTTCGGTCAGCAAGGAGAGAGTCATGTCTTCGGTCAGCAAGGGAGAGTCATGTCTTCGGTCAGCAAGGAGAGAGTCATGTCTTCGGTCAGCAAGGGAGAGTCATGTCTTCGGTCAGCAAGGGAGAGTCATGTCTTCGGTCAGCAAGGGAGAGTCATGTCTTCGGTCAGCAAGGGAGAGTCATGTCTTCGGTCAGCAAGGGAGAGTCATGTCTTCGGTCAGCAAGGGAGAGTCATGTCTTCGGTCAGCAAGGGAGAGTCATGTCTTCGGTCAGCAAGGGAGAGTCATGTCTTCGGTCAGCAAGGGAGAGTCATGTCTTCGGTCAGCAAGGGAGAGTCATGTCTTCGGTCAGCAAGGGAGAGTCATGTCTTCGGTCAGCAAGGGAGAGTCATGTCTTCGGTCAGCAAGGGAGAGTCATGTCTTCGGTCAGCAAGGGAGAGTCATGTCTTCGGTCAGCAAGGGAGAGTCATGTCTTCGGTCAGCAAGGGAGAGTCATGTCTTCGGTCAGCAAGGGAGAGTCATGTCTTCGGTCAGCAAGGGAGAGTCATGTCTTCGGTCAGCAAGGGAGAGTCATGTCTTCGGTCAGCAAGGGAGAGTCATGTCTTCGGTCAGCAAGGGAGAGTCATGTCTTCGGTCAGCAAGGGAGAGTCATGTCTTCGGTCAGAAAGGGAGAGTCATGTCTTCGGTCAGAAAGGAAAGTCATGTCTTCGGTCAGAAAGGAAAGTCATGTCTTCTGTCAGCAAGGGAAAGTCATGTCTTCGGTCAGAAAGGAAAGTCATGTCTTCGGTCAGAAAGGAAAGTCATGTCTTCTGTCAGCAAGGGAGAGTCATGTCTTCGGTCAGCAAGGGAGAGTCATGTCTTCGGTCAGCAAGGGAGAGTCATGTCTTCGGTCAGCAAGGGAGAGTCATGTCTTCGGTCAGCAAGGGGCTGTCATGTCTTCGGTCAGCAAGGGAGAGTCATGTCTTCGGTCAGCAAGGAGAGTCATGTCTTCGGTCAGCAAGGAGAGTCATGTCTTCGGTCAGCAAGGGAGAGTCATGTCTTCGGTCAGCAAGGAGAGAGTCATGTCTTCGGTCAGCAAGGGAGAGTCATGTCTTCGGTCAGCAAGGAGAGAGTCATGTCTTCGGTCAGCAAGGGAGAGTCATGTCTTCGGTCAGCAAGGGAGAGTCATGTCTTCGGTCAGCAAGGGAGAGTCATGTCTTCGGTCAGCAAGGGAGAGTCATGTCTTCGGTCAGCAAGGGAGAGTCATGTCTTCGGTCAGCAAGGGAGAGTCATGTCTTCGGTCAGCAAGGGAGAGTCATGTCTTCGGTCAGCAAGGGAGAGTCATGTCTTCGGTCAGCAAGGGAGAGTCATGTCTTCGGTCAGCAAGGGAGAGTCATGTCTTCGGTCAGCAAGGGAGAGTCATGTCTTCGGTCAGCAAGGGAGAGTCATGTCTTCGGTCAGCAAGGGAGAGTCATGTCTTCGGTCAGCAAGGGAGAGTCATGTCTTCGGTCAGCAAGGGAGAGTCATGTCTTCGGTCAGCAAGGGAGAGTCATGTCTTCGGTCAGCACAGCTTGCTTCATTTTTTTGGTATATACTGTACCAGTCAAAAGTTTGGTACTGTTGGAAAATAAATTCCAGGTGAAGCTGGTTGAGAGAATGCCGAGAGTGAACAAAGCTGTCATCAAGGCAAAAGGGTGGCTACCTTGAAGAATCTCAAATATAAAATATATTTTGATGAAACACTTTTTTTTTGTCAAGTCAATTTAACAACCCAATGATTCATTTATATTATCCAGGGTTTTTCCATGGATGATCTGTCCTTGATGAGGCTTTTTGAAAGAAGTCCTTTACCCAGCCAGTACTCTCCTGCTGCGTGTCCAAAGCCGTTCTTGTACTGGTCCCATCCTCTGTAGAAGTTCACTGTTCCATCCATCCTCCTCTGAAACACCTGGAAGGAGGGGAAGAGAAGAGAAGGGGAGAGGAGAAATTGTAAGCATCTAGGCCATGTCGTCAAGTACTGACTCAGGAGAATTCAGTACCAATGGTTGATCAGACCTCTAATCTGGCAGACTAGTATGGTCTGGAGGGGTTGATGCTGACTAGTATGGTCTGGAGGGGTTGAGGCTGACTCTAGTATGGTCTGGAGGGGTTGATGCTGACGAGTCTGGTCTGGAGGGGATGATGCTGACGAGTCTGGTCTGGAGGGGTTGATGCTGACTCTAGTATGGTCTGGAGGGGTTGAGGCTGACTCTAGTCTGGTCTGGAGGGGTTGAGGCTGACTCTAGTCTGGTCTGGAGGGGTTTAGGCTGACTAGTATGGTCTGGAGGGGTTTAGGCTGACTAGTATGGTCTGGAGGGGTTGAGGCTGACTAGTATGGTCTGGAGGGGTTGAGGCCGACTCTAGTCTGGTCTGAACACTGGTTATGTACTCCGTTTAAATAGTTTCCTACTAGGTGACCTACTCACAGTCCATTTCCCTCCGTCGGTGTCCATATCACAGTAGACGTATCGAGGAGAGTTGGGTCCAGCAGGGTACATCCTGTAGACACCACTGGTCTTAGAGCCGTCGTTGTAGATATCAGCACAGTCCAGAGGCTGGAACATCAGCCCCTTAGAATAAACTGCTACTGACAGCAGCAACACATGGAGAATCCTCAGGGCCTGGAACACAGAGAGCCTACTAAATGTGGATGTATTTTATGTCATTCTATGTGTGAAACATAATAATTTTCTGCTCAATATATGGAAATGCGTGTCTGTTTACATATAAACAGTCTGTAGTGGTAAAATGTTTCAGTTGTAAAATGAAGCCTTCAACTTACATGCATTGTTGGGACGGTTAGCTGTCTTTTTCCAGTTGGTTTTCAGCCCGACAAGAAAAATAATGTGCTTGTGACTCTTATCCATCCTTTTTGTGTACTTTTTAGAAGGGGTGGGTTGATCATGATTGGCTGATTTATTATCAGGGAAGCAAACACGATTTCACAATATGGACATTTCCACTTCTGTAGTTTCCTGGACTCTTGTCTTTTTAAACACAGTTTATCTTCTGTCCATATAGCCTAAGCTTTCTCAATGTTACACCATAACATGTGTGTACTCTACTTTTCTGCTCATATTTTGTTAGACAATTGTTGAATGTTGTTTACACAGTCAGGTTCCCTATCGCGGTCAGGTTCCATATCGCGGTCCCTTTCCCTCCCGTCAGGTTCCCTATCGCGGTCAGGTTCCATATCGCGGTCCCTTTCCCTCCCGTCAGGTTCCCTATCGCGGTCCCTTTCCCTCCCGTCAGGTTCCCTATCGCGGTCCCTTTTCCTCCCGTCAGGTTCCCTATCGCGGTCCCTTTCCCTCCCGTCAGGTTCCCTATCGCGGTCCCTTTCCCTCCCGTCAGGTTCCCTATCGCGGTCCCTTTCCCTCCCGTCAGGTTCCCTGTCCGTTAGTCTATAAAAGGCTGTTAACAGATGCAGTAGAAGAATGAAAGTAGTTGTTACGATTTCAAAGTTCTGCTCACGGGGTTCTTCGCTTTCTAAACATCCTGAAACTGTTTCCAACATTTAGAATTTTTTGATTAAAAATGTAGTAAGTACTCTGCAAAACTCTTTAAAAAATGTTTTTAACTAGGCAAGTCGGTTAAGAACAAATTCTTATTTAGGCTGTTCAGGGGCAGAACGACAGATTTTTATCTTGTCAGCTCGGGGATTCCATCTTGCTACCTCCTGGTTCCAAGTCCAACGCTCTAACCACTAAGCTACCTGCTGGTTACTAGTCCAACGCTCTAACCACTAGGCTACCTCCCGGTTCCAAGTCCAACGCTCTAACCACTAGGCTACCTGCTGGTTCCAAGTCCAATGCTCTAACCACTAGGCTACCTTCTGGTTACTGGTCCAACACTCTAACCACTAGGCTACCTGCTCTAACCACTAGGCTACCTGCTGGTTCCAAGTCCAATGCTCTAACCACTAGGCTACCTTCTGGTTACTGGTCCAACACTCTAACCACTAGGCTACCTGCTCTAACCACTAGGCTACCTGCTGGTTACTAGTCCAACACTCTAACCACTAGGCTACCTGCTCTAACCACTAGGCTACCTGCTGGTTACTAGTCCAACGCTCTAACCACTAGGCTACCTGCTGGTTCCAAGTCCAATGCTCTAACCACTAGGCTACCTTCTGGTTCCAAGTCCAATGCTCTAACCACTAGGCTACCTGCTCTAACCACTAGGCTACCTGCTGGTTCCAAGTCCAATGCTCTAACCACTAGTCTACCTGCTGGTTACTAGTCCAACGCTCTAACCAATAGGCTACCTGCTCTAACCACTAGGCTACCTGCTGGTTACTAGTCCAATGCTCTAACCACTAAGCTACCTGCTGGTTACTAGTCCAATGCTCTAACCACTAGGCTACCTGCTGGTTCCAAGTCCAATGCTCTAACCACTAAGCTACCTGCTGGTTCCAAGTCCAATGCTCTAACCACTAAGCTACCTGCTGGTTACTAGTCCAACTCTCTAACCACTAGGCTACCTGCTGGTTCCAAGTCCAATGCTCTAACCACTAAGCTACCTGCTGGTTACTAGTCCAATGCTCTAACCACTAAGCTACCTGCTGGTTACTGACCCAACACTCTAACCACTAGGCTACCTGCTGGTTACTAGTCCAACGCTCTAACCACTAGGCTACCTGCTGGTTACTAGTCCAACACTCTAACCACTAGGCTACCTGCTGGTTCCAAGTCCAATGCTCTAACCACTAAGCTACCTGCTGGTTACTAGTCCAATGCTCTAACCACTAAGCTACCTGCTGGTTACTGACCCAACGCTCTAACCACTAAGCTACCTGCTGGTTACTGACCCAACACTCTAACCACTAAGCTACCTGCTGGTTACTGGTCCAACGCTCTACCTGCTGGTTACTGGTCCAACGCTCTAACCACTAGGCTACCTGCTGGTTACTTGTCCAATGCCCTAACCACTAGGCTACCTGCTGGTTACTTGTCCAATGCTCTAACCACTAGGCTACCTGCTGGTTACTGGCCCAACGCTCTAACCACTAGGCTACCTGCTGGTTACTTGTCCAACGCTCTAACCACTAGGCTACCTGCTGGTTACTAGTCCAACGCTCTAACCACTAGGCTACCTGCTGGTTACTGGCCCAATGCTCTAACCACTAGGCTACCTGCTGGTTACTAGTCCAACGCTCTAACCACTAGGCTACCTGCTGGTTACTAGTCCAACGTTCTAACCACTAGGCTACCTGCTGGTTACTAGTCCAACGCTCTAACCACTAGGCTACCTGCTGGTTACTAGTCCAATCTTCTACCCACTAGGCTACCTGCTGGTTACTTGTCCAATGTTCTACCCACTAGGCTACCTGCTGGTTACTAGTCCAATGCTCTAACCACTAAGCTACCTGCTGGTTACTGACCCAACGCTCTAACCACTAAGCTACCTGCTGGTTACTGACCCAACACTCTAACCACTAAGCTACCTGCTGGTTACTGGTCCAACGCTCTACCTGCTGGTTACTGGTCCAACGCTCTAACCACTAGGCTACCTGCTGGTTACTTGTCCAACGCTCTAACCACTAGGCTACCTGCTGGTTACTGGCCCAACGCTCTAACCACTAGGCTACCTGCTGGTTACTAGTCCAACGTTCTAACCACTAGGCTACCTGCTGGTTACTGGTCCAACGCTCTAACCACTAGGCTACCTGCTGGTTACTAGTCCAATCTTCTACCCACTAGGCTACCTGCTGGTTACTAGTCCAATGTTCTACCCACTAGGCTACCTGCTGGTTACTAGTCCAATGTTCTACTGGCTGGGCTGGAGGTCGTTGAAGGGTGAGATGTGGCTGGGGGTCGTTGAAGGGTGAGATGTGGCTGGAGGTCGTTGAAGGGTGAGATGTGGTTGGGCTGGGGGTCGTTGAAGGGTAAGATGTGGCTGGGCTGGAGGTTGTTGAAGGGTGAGATGTGGCTGGGCTGGAGGTCGTTGAAGGGTGAGATGTGGCTGGAGGTCGTTGAAGGGTGAGATGTGGCTTGGCTGGAGGTCGTTGAAGGGTGAGATGTGGCTGGGGGTTGTTGAAGGGTGAGATGTGGCTGGGGGTCGTTGAAGGGTGAGATGTGGCTGGGGGTCGTTGAAGGGTGAGATGTGGCTGGGCTGGAGGTCGTTGAAGGGTGAGATTTGGCTGGGCTGGAGGTCGTTGAAGCGTGAGATGTGGCTGGGGGTCGTTGAAGGGTGAGATGTGGCTGGAGGTCGTTGAAGGGTGAGATGTGGGTGGGCTGGGGGTTGTTGAAGGGTAAGATGTGGCTGGGCTGGAGGTCGTTGAAGGGTGAGATGTGGCTGGGCTGGAGGTCGTTGAAGGGTGAGATGTGGCTGGGCTGGAGGTCGTTGAAGGGTGAGATGTGGCTGGAGGTCGTTGAAGGGTGAGATGTGGCTGGAGGTCGTTGAAGGGTGAGATGTGGCTGGAGGTCGTTGAAGGGTGAGATGTGGCTGGAGGTCGTTGAAGGGTGAGATGTGGCTGGAGGTCGTTGAAGGGTGAGATGTGGCTGGAGGTCGTTGAAGGGTGAGATGTGGCTGGGGCGGAGTTCGTTGAAGGGTGAGATGTGGCTGGGGCGGAGGTCGTTGAAGGGTGAGATGTGGCTGGGCCGGAGGTCGTTGAAGGGTGAGATGTGGCTGGGCCGGAGTTCGTTGAAGGGTGAGATGTGGCTGGGCCGGAGGTCGTTGAAGGGTGAGATGTGGCTGGGCTGGAGGTCGTTGAATGGTGAGATGTGGCTGGGCTGGAGGTCGTTGAAGGGTGAGATGTGGCTGGGCTGGAGGTCGTTGAAGGGTGAGATGTGGCTGGGGGTCGTTGAAGGGTGAGATGTGGCTGGGCCGGAAGTCGTTGAAGGGTGAGATGTGGCTGGGCCGGAGGTCGTTGAAGGGTGAGATGTGGCTGGGCCGGAGGTCGTTGAAGGGTGAGATGTGGCTGGGCCGGAGGTCGTTGAAGGGTGAGATGTGGCTGGGCCGGAGGTCGTTGAAGGGTGAGATGTGGCTGGGCCGGAGGTCGTTGAAGGGTGAGATGTGGCTGGGCCGGAGGTCGTTGAAGGGTGAGATGTGCCTGGAGGTCGTTGTAGGGTGAGATGTGGCTGGGCTGGAGGTCGTTGAAGGGTGAGATGTGGCTGGGGGTCGTTGAAGGGTGAGATGTGGCTTGGCTGGGGTCTTTGAAGGGTGAGATGTGGCTGGGCTGGAGGTCGTTGAAGGGTGAGATGTGGCTGGGCCGGAGGTCGTTGAAGGGTGAGATGTGGCTCGGCCGGAGGTCGTTGAAGGGTGAGATGTGGCTGGGCCGGAGGTCGTTGAAGGGTGAGATGTGGCTGGGCCGGAGGTCGTTGAAGGGTGAGATGTGGCTGGGCCGGAGGTCGTTGAAGGGTGAGATGTGGCTGGGCCGGAGGTCGTTGAAGGGTGAGATGTGGCTGGGCCGGAGGTCGTTGAAGGGTGAGATGTGGCTGGGCCGGAGGTCGTTGAAGGGTGAGATGTGGCTGGGCCGGAGGTCGTTGAAGGGTGAGATGTGGCTGGACTGGAGGTCGTTGAAGGGTGAGATGTGGCTGGGGGTCGTTGAAGGGTGAGATGTGGCTTGGCTGGGGGTCTTTGAAGGGTGAGATGTGGCTGGGCTGGAGGTCGTTGAAGGGTGAGATGTGGCTGGGGTTCGTTGAAGGGTGAGATGTGGCTGGGGTTCGTTGAAGGGTGAGATGTGGCTGGGGTTCGTTGAAGGGTGAGATGTGGCTGGGGGTCGTTGAAGGGTGAGATGTGGCTGGGGGTCGTTGAAGGGTGAGATGTGGCTGGGGGTCGTTGAAGGGTGAGATGTGGCTGGGGGTCGTTGAAGGGTGAGATGTGGCTGGGGGTCGTTGAAGGGTGAGATGTGGCTGGGGGTCGTTGAAGGGTGAGATGTGGCTGGGGGTCGTTGAAGGGTGAGATGTGGCTGGGGGTCGTTGAAGGGTGAGATGTGGCTGGGGGTCGTTGAAGGGTGTGATGTGGTTGGGCTGGGGGTCGTTGAAGGGTGAGATGTGGCTGGGCTGGGGGTCGTTGAAGGGTGAGATGTGGCTGGGCTGGAGGTCGTTGAAGGGTGAGATGTGGCTGGGCTGGAGGTCGTTGAAGGGTGAGATGTGGCTGTGCTGGAGGTCGTTGAAGGGTGAGATGTGGCTGGAGGTCGTTGAAGTGTGAGATGTGGTTGTGCCGGGGGTCGTTGAAGGGTGAGATGTGGCTGGGCCGGAGGTCGTTGAAGGGTGAGATGTGGCTGGGGGTCGTTGAAGGGTGAGATGTGGCTGGGGGTCGTTGAAGGGTGAGATGTGGCTGGGTGTCGTTGAAGGGTGAGATGTGGCTGGGTGTCGTTGAAGGGTGAGATGTGGCTGGGGGTTGTTGAAGGGTGAGATGTGGCTGGGGGTCGTTGAAGGGTGAGATGTGGTTGGGCTGGGGGTTGTTGAATGGTGAGATGTGGCTGGGCTGGAGGTCGTTGAAGGGTGAGATGTGGCTGGGGGTCGTTGAAGGGTGAGATGTGGCTGCTGGTCGTTGAAGGGTGAGATGTGGCTGGGGGTCGTTGAAGGGTAAGATGTGGCTGGGCTGGAGGTCGTTGAAGGGTGAGATGTGGTTATGCCGGGGGTCGTTGAAGGGTGAGATGTGGCTGGGCCGGAGGTCGTTGAAGGGTAAGATGTGGCTGGGCTGGAGGTCGTTGAAGGGTGAGATGTGGTTATGCCGGGGGTCGTTGAAGGGTGAGATGTGGCTGGGCCGGAGGTCGTTGAAGGGTGAGATGTGGCTGGGGGTCGTTGAAGGTTGAGATGTGGCTGGGTGTCGTTGAAGGTTGAGATGTGGCTCTGGGTTGTTGAAGGGTGAGATGTGGCTGGGGGTCGTTGAAGGGGAGATGTGGCTGGGGGTCGTTGAAGGGTGAGATGTGGCTGGGGGTCGTTGAAGGGTGAGATGTGGCTGGGGGTCGTTGAAGGGTGAGATGTGGCTGGGGGTCGTTGAAGGGTGAGATGTGGCTGGGGGTCGTTGAAGGGTGAGATGTGGCTGGGGGTCGTTGAAGGGTGAGATGTGGCTGGGGGTCGTTGAAGGGTGAGATGTGGCTGGGGGTCGTTGAAGGGTGTGATGTGGTTGGGCTGGGGGTCGTTGAAGGGTGAGATGTGGCTGTGCTGGAGGTCGCTGAAGGGTGAGATGTGGCTGGAGGTCGTTGAAGTGTGAGATGTGGCTGGGCCGGAGGTCGTTGAAGGGTGAGATGTGGCTGGGCCGGAGTTCGTTGAAGGGTGAGATGAGGCTGGGCCGGAGGTCGTTGAAGGGTGAGATGAGGCTGGGCTGGAGGTCGTTGAATGGTGAGATGTGGCTGGGCTGGAGGTCGTTGAAGGGTGAGATGTGGCTGGGCTGGAGGTCGTTGAAGGGTGAGATGTGGCTGGGCTGGAGGTCGTTGAAGGGTGAGATGTGGCTGGGCCGGAGGTCGTTGAAGGGTGAGATGTGGCTGGGCCGGAGGTCGTTGAATGGTGAGATGTGGCTGGGCCGGAGGTCGTTGAAGGGTGAGATGTGGCTGGGCTGGAGGTCGTTGAATGGTGAGATGTGGCTGGGCTGGAGGTCGTTGAAGGGTGAGCTGTGGCTGGGCTGGAGGTCGTTGAATGGTGAGATGTGGCTGGGCTGGAGGTCGTTGAATGGTGAGATGTGGCTGGGCTGGAGGTCGTTGAAGGGTGAGATGTGGCTGGGCCGGGGGTCGTTGAAGGGTGAGATGTGGCTGGGCCGGAGGTCGTTGAAGGGTGAGATGTGGCTGGGCCGGAGGTCGTTGAAGGGTGAGATGTGGCTGGGCCGGAGGTCGTTGAAGGGTGAGATGTGGCTGGGCCGGAGGTCGTTGAAGGGTGAGATGTGGCTGGGCCGGAGGTCGTTGAAGGGAGATATGTGGCTGGGCCGGAGGTCGTTGAAGGGTGAGATGTGCCTGGAGGTCGTTGTAGGGTGAGATGTGGCTGGGCTGGAGGTCGTTGAAGGGTGAGATGTGGCTGGGGGTCGTTGAAGGGTGAGATGTGGCTTGGCTGGGGTCTTTGAAGGGTGAGATGTGGCTGGGCCGGAGGTCGTTGAAGGGTGAGATGTGGCTGGGCCGGAGGTCGTTGAAGGGTGAGATGTGGCTGGGCCGGAGGTCGTTGAAGGGTGAGATGTGGCTGGGCCGGAGGTCGTTGAAGGCTGAGATGTGGCTGGGCCGGAGGTCGTTGAAGGGTGAGATGTGGCTGGGCCGGAGGTCGTTGAAGGGTGAGATGTGGCTGGGCCGGAGGTCGTTGAAGGGTGAGATGTGGCTGGGCCGGAGGTCGTTGAAGGGTGAGATGTGGCTGGGCCGGAGGTCGTTGAAGGGTGAGATGTGGCTGGGCCGGAGGTCGTTGAAGGGTGAGATGTGGCTGGGCCGGAGGTCGTTGAAGGGTGAGATGTGGCTGGACTGGAGGTCGTTGAAGGGTGAGATGTGGCTGGGGGTCGTTGAAGGGTGAGATGTGGCTTGGCTGGGGGTCTTTGAAGGGTGAGATGTGGCTGGGCTGGAGGTCGTTGAAGGGTGAGATGTGGCTGGGCTGGAGGTCGTTGAAGGGTGAGATGTGGCTGGGGTTCGTTGAAGGGTGAGATGTGGCTGGGGGTCGTTGAAGGGTGAGATGTGGCTGGGGGTCGTTGAAGGGTGAGATGTGGCTGGGGGTCGTTGAAGGGTGAGATGTGGCTGGGGGTCGTTGAAGGGTGAGATGTGGCTGGGGGTCGTTGAAGGGTGAGATGTGGCTGGGGGTCGTTGAAGGGTGAGATGTGGCTGGGGGTCGTTGAAGGGTGAGATGTGGCTGGGGTCGTTGAAGGGTGAGATGTGGCTGGGGGTCGTTGAAGGGTGAGATGTGGCTGGGGGTCGTTGAAGGGTGAGATGTGGCTGGGGGTCGTTGAAGGGTGAGATGTGGCTGGGGGTCGTTGAAGGGTGTGATGTGGTTGGGCTGGGGGTCGTTGAAGGGTGAGATGTGGCTGGGCTGGGGGTCGTTGAAGGGTGAGATGTGGCTGGGCTGGAGGTCGTTGAAGGGTGAGATGTGGCTGGGCTGGAGGTCGTTGAAGGGTGAGATGTGGCTGTGCTGGAGGTCGTTGAAGGGTGAGATGTGGCTGGAGGTCGTTGAAGTGTGAGATGTGGTTGTGCCGGGGGTCGTTGAAGGGTGAGATGTGGCTGGGCCGGAGGTCGTTGAAGGGTGAGATGTGGCTGGGGGTCGTTGAAGGGTGAGATGTGGCTGGGGGTCGTTGAAGGGTGAGATGTGGCTGGGTGTCGTTGAAGGGTGAGATGTGGCTGGGTGTCGTTGAAGGGTGAGATGTGGCTGGGTGTCGTTGAAGGGTGAGATGTGGCTGGGGGTTGTTGAAGGGTGAGATGTGGCTGGGGGTCGTTGAAGGGTGAGATGTGGCTGGGCTGGGGGTTGTTGAATGGTGAGATGTGGCTGGGCTGGAGGTCGTTGAAGGGTGAGATGTGGCTGGGGGTCGTTGAAGGGTGAGATGTGGCTGCTGGTCGTTGAAGGGTGAGATGTGGCTGGGGGTCGTTGAAGGGTGAGATGTGGCTGGGCCGGAGGTCGTTGAAGGGTGAGAGGGGGCGGGGCCGGAGGTCATTGAAGGGTGAGATGTGGCTGGGCCGGAGGTCGTTGAAGGGTGAGATGTGGCGGGGCTGGGGGTCGTTGAAGGGTAAGATGTGGCTGGGCTGGAGGTCGTTGAAGGGTGAGATGTGGCTGGGCTGGAGGTCGTTGAAGGGTGAGATGTGGTTATGCCGGGGGTCGTTGAAGGGTGAGATGTGGCTGGGCCGGAGGTCGTTGAAGGGTGAGATGTGGCTGGGGGTCGTTGAAGGTTGAGATGTGGCTGGGGGTTGTTGAAGGGTGAGATGTGGCTGGGCCGGAGGTCGTTGAAGGTTGAGATGTGGCTGGGTGTCGTTGAAGGTTGAGATGTGGCTGGGGGTTGTTGAAGGGTGAGATGTGGCTGGGGGTCGTTGAAGGGGAGATGTGGTTGGGCTGGGGGTTGTTGAAGGGTGAGATGTGGCTGGGGGTCGTTGAAGGGTGAGATGTGGCTGGGGGTCGTTGAAGGTTGTGATGTGGTTGGGCTGGGGGTCGTTGAAGGGTGAGATGTGGCTGGGCCGGAGTTCGTTGAAGGGTTAGATGTGGCTGGGCCGGAGTTCGTTGAAGGGTGAGATGTGGCTGGGCCGGAGGTCGTTGAAGGGTGAGATGTGGCTGGGCCGGAGGTCGTTGAAGGGTGAGATGTGGCTGGGCCGGAGGTCGTTGAAGGGTGAGATGTGGCTGGGCCGGAGGTCGTTGAAGGGTGAGATGTGACTGGGGGTCGTTGAAGGGTGAGATGTGGCTGGAGGTCGTTGAAGGGTGAGATGTGGCTGGGGGTCGTTGAAGGGTGAGATGTGGCTGGGGGTCGTTGAAGGTTGAGATGTGGCTGGGGGTCGTTGAAGGGTGAGATGTGGCTGGGCCGGAGGTCGTTGAAGGGTGAGATGTGGCTGGGCCGTAGGTCGTTGAAGGGAGAGATGTGGCTGGGCCGGAGTTCGTCGAAGGGTGAGATGTGGCTCGGCCGGAGTTCGTCGAAGGGTGAGATGTGGCTGGGCCGGAGGTCGTTGAAGGGTGAGATGTGGCTGGGCCGGAGGTCGTTGAAGGGTGAGATGTGGCTGGGCCCGAGGTCGTTGAAGGGTGAGATGTGGCTGGGCCGGAGGTCGTTGAAGGGTGAGATGTGGCTGGGGGTCGTTGAAGGGTGAGATGTGGCTGGGGGTCGTTGAAGGGTGAGATGTGGCTGGGGGTCGTTGAAGGGTGAGATGTGGCTGGGGGTCGTTGAAGGGTGAGATGTGGCTGGGGGTCGTTGAAGGGTGAGATGTGGCTGGGGGTCGTTGAAGGGTGAGATGTGGCTGGGGGTCGTTGAAGGGTGAGATGTGGCTGGGGGTCGTTGAAGGGTGAGATGTGGCTGGGGGTCGTTGAAGGGTGAGATGTGGCTGGGGGTCGTTGAAGGGTGTGATGTGGCTGGGCTGGGGGTCGTTGAAGGGTAAGATGTGGCTGGGGGTCGTTGAAGGGTGAGATGTGGCTGGGGGTCGTTGAAGGGTGAGATGTGGCTGGGGGTCGTTGAAGGGTGTGATGTGTTTGGGCTGGGGGTCGTTGAAGGGTGTGATGTGGCTGGGCTGGGGGTCGTTGAAGGGTAAGATGTGGCTGGGCTGGGGGTCGTTGAAGGGTAAGATGTGGCTGGGCTGGAGGTCGTTGAAGGGTGAGATGTGGCTGGGCTGGAGGTCGTTGAAGGGTGAGATGTGGCTGGAGGTCGTTGAAGGGTGAGATGTGGTTGTGCCGGGGGTCGTTGAAGGGTGAGATGTGGCTGGGCCGGAGGTCGTTGAAGGGTGAGATGTGGCTGGGGGTCGTTGAAGGTTGAGATGTGGCTGGGGGTTGTTGAAGGGTGAGATGTGGCTGGGCCGGAGGTCGTTGAAGGGTGAGATGTGGCTGGGTGTCGTTGAAGGTTGAGATGTGGCTGGGTGTCGTTGAAGGGTGAGATGTGGCTGGGTGTCGTTGAAGGGTGAGATGTGGCTGGGGGTCGTTGAAGGGTGTGATGTGGTTGGGCTGGGGGTCGTTGAAGGGTGAGATGTGGTTGTGCCGGGGGTCGTTGAAGGGTGAGATGTGGCTGGGCCGGAGGTCGTTGAAGGGTGAGATGTGGCTGGAGGTCGTTGAAGTGTGAGATGTGGTTGTGCCGGGGGTCG
Organism: Oncorhynchus clarkii lewisi; assembly: GCF_045791955.1. Taxonomy (NCBI): domain Eukaryota; kingdom Metazoa; phylum Chordata; class Actinopteri; order Salmoniformes; family Salmonidae; genus Oncorhynchus; species Oncorhynchus clarkii. The sequence goes on from NC_092167.1 coordinate 2,850,424, forward strand.
TTGAAGGGTGAGATGTGGCTGGGCCGGAGGTCGTTGAAGGGTGAGATGTGGCTGGGGGTCGTTGAAGGGTGAGCTGTGGCTGGGGGTCGTTGAAGGGTGAGATGTAGCTGAGCTAAGGAGCTGTCCTGGAGTATAGCCAGGGTTGATTTAACCTGCACTCTGTGTGCTGCATCAGGACATTTCTATACAACCAGACTATATGATCATCACACTGGAAGTCAGCAGCAAAGAGACTACAGTGTTCAAATAGTGAAGGGCGGTGTTGTGTATTGTAGGTGGGATAATTCAGTGTAATTGTCACGTCTGTATTTTCCAGGTAGATGTGGAATATGATTATATAATGTATATATCTCTGTATTCCAGGTAGATGTGGAGGTGTACAGGAGAGACTCTAAGAAGCTTCCAGGTTTAGGAGAACCTGACATCGACTGGGAGGAGAGTGTTTACCTGAATCTGATCTTAATGAAGGTTGGTATGACAACATGCTCATTCCCAGGCTGTCTCCTGTCCCAGTACTAACCAGGCCCGACCCTGAACAGGTTGCCTCCCGTCCCAGTACTAACCAGGCCCGACCCTGAACAGGTTGCCTCCCGTCCCAGTACTAACCAGGCCCGACCCTGAACAGGTTGCCTCCCGTCCCAGTACTATCCAGGCCCGACCCTGAACAGGCTGTCTCCTGTCCCAGTACTAACCAGGCCGACCCTTAACAGGCTGTCTCCCGTCCCAGTACTAACCAGGCCCGACCCTGAACAGGCCGTCCCAGTACTAACCAGGCCGACCCTGAACAGGCTGTCTCCCGTCCCAGTACTAACCAGGCCGACCCTGAACAGGTTGTCTCCCGTCCCAGTACTAACCAGGCCGACCCTGAACAGGCTGTCTCCCGTCCCAGTACTAACCAGGCCGACCCTGAACAGGCTGTCTCCTGTCCCAGTACTAACCAGGCCTGACCCTGAACAGGCTGTCTCCCGTCCCAGTACTAACCAGGCCCGACCCTGAACAGGTTGCCTCCCGTCCCAGTACTATCCAGGCCCGACCCTGAACAGGCTGTCCCAGTACTAACCAGGCCGACCCTGAACAGGTTGCCTCCCGTCCCAGTACTATCCAGGCCCGACCCTGAACAGGCTGTCCCAGTACTAACCAGGCCCGACCCTGAACAGGTTGCCTCCCGTCCCAGTACTAACCAGGCCGACCCTGAACAGGTTGTCTCCCGTCCCAGTACTAACCAGGACCGACCCTGAACAGGTTGTCCCAGTACTATCCAGGCCCGACCCTGAACAGGCTGTCTCCCGTCCCAGTACTAACCAGGCCGACCCTTAACAGGCTGTCTCCCGTCCCAGTACTAACCAGGCCCGACCCTGAACAGGCCGTCCCAGTACTAACCAGGCCGACCCTGAACAGGTTGCCTCCCGTCCCAGTACTATCCAGGCCCGACCCTGAACGGGTTGTCTCCCGTCCCAGTACTAACCAGGCCGACCCTGAACAGGCTGTCTCCTGTCCCAGTACTAACCAGGCCTGACCCTGAACAGGCTGTCTCCCGTCCCAGTACTAACCAGGCCCGACCCTGAACAGGTTGCCTCCCGTCCCAGTACTATCCAGGCCCGACCCTGAACAGGCTGTCCCAGTACTAACCAGGCCGACCCTGAACAGGTTGCCTCCCGTCCCAATACTATCCAGGCCCGACCCTGAACAGGCTGTCCCAGTACTAACCAGGCCCGACCCTGAACAGGTTGCCTCCCGTCCCAGTGCTAACCAGGCCGACCCTGAACAGGTTGTCTCCCGTCCCAGTACTAACCAGGCCGACCCTGAACAGGCTGTCCCAGTACTAACCAGGCCGACCCTGAACAGGTTGCCTCCCGTCCCAGTACTATCCAGGCCCGACCCTGAACAGGCTGTCCCAGTACTAACCAGGCCTGACCCCGAACAGGTTGCCTCCCGTCCCAGTACTAACCAGGCCGACCCTGAACAGGTTGTCTCCCGTCCCAGTACTAACCAGGCCCGACCCTGAACAGGTTGTCCCAGTACTATCCAGGCCCGACCCTGAACAGGCTGTCTCCCGTCCCAGTACTATCCAGGCCCGACCCTGAACAGGTTGTCCCAGTACTATCCAGGCCCGACCCTGAACAGGTTGTCCCAGTACTAACCAGGCCCGACCCTGAACAGGTTGTCCCAGTACTATCCAGGCCCGACCCTGAGCAGGTTGTCTCCCGTCCCAGTACTAACCAGGCCCGACCCTGAACAGGCCGTCCCAGTACTAACCAGGCCCGACCCTGAACAGGCTGTCTCCCGTCCCAGTACTAACCAGGCCGACCCTGAACAGGCTGTCTCCCGTCCCAGTACTAACCAGGCCGACCCACTCACATGGCTCTCTCAGATATCCACATTTTTATTAGCCATTGCCCGTCACGTGATCGGGTCCTTCTAGCAGCCATCTTGGGTCCTTCTAGCAGCCATCTTGGGTCCTTCTAGCAGCCATCTTGGGTCCTTCTAGCAGCCATCTTGGGTCCTTCTAGCAGCCATCTTGGGTCCACCTCACAGGCTATGAGCACGATGTTCCTAAATGGCAGCAATGCCCCCGGCAGGAGGCTATGAGCACGATGTTCCTAAATGGCAGCAATGCCCCTGGCAGGAGGCTTTGAGCACGATGTTCCTAAATGGCAGCAATGCCCCTGGCAGGAGGCTATGAGCACGATGTTCCTAAATGGCAGCAATGCCCCCGGCAGGAGGCTATGAGCACAATGTTCCTAAATGGCAGCAATGCCCCCGGCAGGAGGCTATGAGCACGATGTTCCTAAATGGCAGCAATGCCCCCGGCAGGAGGCTATGAGCACAATGTTCCTAAATGGCAGCAATGCCCCCGGCAGGAGGCTATGAGCACGATGTTCCTAAATGGCAGCAATGCCCCCGGCAGGAGGCTATGAGCACGATGTTCCTAAATGGCAGCAATGCCCCTGGCTGGAGGCTATGAGCACGATGTTCCTAAATGGCAGCCATGCCCCCGGCAGGAGGCTATGAGCACAATGTTACTAAATGGAAGCAATGCCCCCGGCAGGAGGCTATGAGCACGATGTTCCTAAATGGCAGCAATGCCCCCGGCAGGAGGCTATGAGCACGATGTTCCTAAATGGCAGCAATGCCCCCGGCAGGAGGCTATGAGCACGATGTTCCTAAATGGCAGCAATGCCCCCGGCAGGAGGCTATGAGCACGATGTTCCTAAATGGCAGCAATGCCCCCGGCAGGAGGCTATGAGCACGATGTTCCTAAATGGCAGCCATGCCCCCGGCAGGAGGCTATGAGCACGATGTTCCTAAATGGCAGCCATGCACCCGGCAGGAGGCTATGAGCACGATGTTCCTAAATGGCAGCAATGCCCCCGGCAGGAGGCTATGAGCACGATGTTCCTAAATGGCAGAAATGCCCCCGGCAGGAGGCTATGAGCACGATGTTCCTAAATGGCAGCAATGCCCCCGGCAGGAGGCTATGAGCACAATGTTCCTAAATGGCAGCAATGCCCCCGGCAGGAGGCTATGAGCACGATGTTCCTAAATGGCAGCAATGCCCCCGGCAGGAGGCTATGAGCACGATGTTCCTAAATGGCAGCAATGCCCCCGGCAGGAGGCTATGAGCACGATGTTCCTAAATGGCAGCCATGCCCCCGGCAGGAGGCTATGAGCACGATGTTCCTAAATGGCAGCAATGCCCCCGGCAGGAGGCTATGAGCACGATGTTCCTAAATGGCAGCCATGCCCCCGGCAGGAGGCTATGAGCACGATGTTCCTAAATGGCAGCCATGCCCCCGGCAGGAGGCTATGAGCACGATGTTCCTAAATGGCAGCAATGCCCCCGGCAGGAGGCTATGAGCACGATGTTCCTAAATGGCAGCAATGCCCCCGGCAGGAGGCTATGAGCACGATGTTCCTAAATGGCAGCCATGCCCCCGGCAGGAGGCTATGAGCACGATGTTCCTAAATGGCAGCCATGCCCCCGGCAGGAGGCTATGAGCACGATGTTCCTAAATGGCAGCCATGCCCCCGGCAGGAGGCTATGAGCACGATGTTCCTAAATGGCAGCAATGCCCCTGGCAGGAGGCTATGAGCACGATGTTCCTAAATGGCAGCAATGCCCCCGGCAGGAGGCTATGAGCACGATGTTCCTAAATGGCAGCAATGCCCCCGGCAGGAGGCTATGAGCACGATGTTCCTAAATGGCAGCAATGCCCCCGGTAGGAGGCTATGAGCACGATGTTCCTAAATGGCAGCAATGCCCCCGGCAGGAGGCTATGAGCACGATGTTCCTAAATGGCAGCAATGCCCCTGGCAGGAGGCTATGAGCACGATGTTCCTAAATGGCAGCAATGCCCCCGGCAGGAGGCTATGAGCACGATGTTCCTAAATGGCAGCAATGCCCCCGGCAGGAGGCTATGAGCACGATGTTCCTAAATGGCAGCAATGCCCCTGGCAGGAGGCTATGAGCACGATGTTCCTAAATGGCAGCAATGCCCCCGGCAGGAGGCTATGAGCACGATGTTCCTAAATGGCAGCAATGCCCCTGGCAGGAGGCTATGAGCACGATGTTCCTAAATTGGCAGCAATGCCCCCGGCAGGAGGCTATGGCACGATGTTCCTAGGCAGCAATGCCCCTGGCAGGAGGCTATGAGCACGATGTTCCTAAATGGCAGCAATGCCCCCGGCAGGAGGCTATGAGCACGATGTTCCTAAATGGCAGCAATGCCCCCGGCAGGAGGCTATGAGCACGATGTTCCTAAATGGCAGCAATGCCCCTGGCAGGAGACTATGAGCACGATGTTCCTAAATGGCAGCAATGCCCCTGGCAGGAGGCTATGAGCACGATGTTCCTAAATGGCAGCAATGCCCCCGGCAGGAGGCTATGAGCACGATGTTCCTAAATGGCAGCAATGCCCCCGGCAGGAGGCTATGAGCACGATGTTCCTAAATGGCAGCAATGCCCCCGGCAGGAGGCTATGAGCACGATGTTCCTAAATGGCAGCAATGCCCCCGGCAGGAGGCTATGAGCACGATGTTCCTAAATGGCAGCAATGCCCCCGGCAGGAGGCTATGAGCACGATGTTCCTAAATGGCAGCAATGCCCCTGGCAGGAGGCTATGAGCACGATGTTCCTAAATGGCAGCAATGCCCCTGGCAGGAGGCTATGAGCACGATGTTCCTAAATGGCAGCAATGCCCCTGGCAGGAGGCTATGAGCACGATGTTCCTAAATGGCAGCAATGCCCCCGGCAGGAGGCTATGAGCACGATGTTCCTAAATGGCAGCAATGCCCCTGGCAGGAGGCTATGAGCACGATGTTCCTAAATGGCAGCAATGCCCCTGGCAGGAGGCTATGAGCACGATGTTCCTAAATGGCAGCAATGCCCCTGGCAGGAGGCTATGAGCACGATGTTCCTAAATGGCAGCAATGCCCCTGGCAGGAGGCTATGAGCACGATGTTCCTAAATGGCAGCAATGCCCCCGGCAGGAGGCTATGAGCACGATGTTCCTAAATGGCAGCAATGCCCCTGGCAGGAGGCTATGAGCACGATGTTCCTAAATGGCAGCAATGCCCCTGGCAGGAGGCTATGAGCACGATGTTCCTAAATGGCAGCAATGCCCCCGGCAGGAGGCTATGAGCACGATGTTCCTAAATGGCAGCAATGCCCCCGGCAGGAGGCTATGAGCACGATGTTCCTAAATGGCAGCAATGCCCCCGGCAGGAGGCTATGAGCACGATGTTCCTAAATGAAAGCAATGCCCCCGGCAGGAGGCTATGAGCACGAAATGTTCCTAAATGGCAGCAATGCCCCCGGCAGGAGGCTATGAGCACGAAATGTTCCAAAATGCAATTAATTAGTGGGAAACAACTGGTATCAAAAGTGTTCCTGCGTGTAATGCTTTCTTATAAAGGGGCATTTTTTATGGTGAAAAATGATCTTCCCCAAACTGGAAACTGACACGGTGTCTATGTAGGCCAGTTTGGCTGTCTATGTAGGCCAGTTTGGCTGTCTATGTAGGCCAGTTTGGCTGTCTATGTAGGCCAGTTTGGCTGTCTATGTAGGCCAGTTTGGCTGTCTATGTAGGCCAGTTTGGCTGTCTATGTAGGCCAGTTTGGCTGTCTATGTAGGCCAGTTTGGCTGTCTATGTAGGCCAGTTTGGCTGTCTATGTAGGCCAGTTTGGCTGTCTATGTAGGCCAGTTTGGCTGTCTATGTAGGCCAGTTTGGCTGTCTATGTAGGCCAGTTTGGCTGTCTATGTAGGCCAGTTTGGCTGTCTATGTAGGCCAGTTTGGCTGTCTATGTAGGCCAGTTTGGCTGTCTATGTAGGCCAGTTTGGCTGTCTATGTAGGCCAGTTTGGCTGTCTATGTAGGCCAGTTTGGCTGTCTATGTAGGCCAGTTTGGCTGTCTATGTAGGCCAGTTTGGCTGTCTATGTAGGCCAGTTTGGCTGTCTAGGTACGCCAGTTTGGCTGTCTATGTAGGCCAGTTTGGCTGTCTATGTAGGCCAGTTTGGCTGTCTATGTAGGCCAGTTTGGCTGTCTGTGTGTTCCAGTTTGGCTGTCTATGTAGGCCAGTTTGGCTGTCTATGTAGGCCAGTTTGGCTGTCTGTGTGTTCCAGTTTGGCTGTCTATGTAGGCCAGTTTGGCTGTCTATGTAGGCCAGTTTGGCTGTCTATGTAGGCCAGTTTGGCTGTCTATGTAGGCCAGTTTGGCTGTCTATGTAGGCCAGTTTGGCTGTCTATGTAGGCCAGTTTGGCTGTCTATGTAGGCCAGTTTGGCTGTCTATGTAGGCCAGTTTGGCTGTCTATGTAGGCCAGTTTGGCTGTCTATGTAGGCCAGTTTGGCTGTCTATGTAGGCCAGTTTGGCTGTCTATGTAGGCCAGTTTGGCTGTCTATGTAGGCCAGTTTGGCTGTCTATGTAGGCCAGTTTGGCTGTCTATGTAGGCCAGTTTGGCTGTCTATGTAGGCCAGTTTGGCTGTCTATGTAGGCCAGTTTGGCTGTCTATGTAGGCCAGTTTGGCTGCCTATGTAGGCCAGTTTGGCTGTCTATGTAGGCCAGTTTGGCTGTCTATGTAGGCCAGTTTGGCTGTCTATGTAGGCCAGTTTGGCTGTCTATGTAGGCCAGTTTGGCTGTCTATGTAGGCCAGTTTGGCTGTCTATGTAGGCCAGTTTGGCTGTCTATGTAGGCCAGTTTGGCTGTCTATGTAGGCCAGTTTGGCTGTCTATGTAGGCCAGTTTGGCTGTCTATGTAGGCCAGTTTGGCTGTCTATGTAGGCCAGTTTGGCTGTCTATGTGTGCCAGTTTGGCTGTCTATGTAGGCCAGTTTGGCTGTCTATGTAGGCCAGTTTGGCTGTCTATGTAGGCCAGTTTGGCTGTCTATGTAGGCCAGTTTGGCTGTCTATGTAGGCCAGTTTGGCTGTCTATGTAGGCCAGTTTGGCTGTCTATGTAGGCCAGTTTGGCTGTCTATGTAGGCCAGTTTGGCTGTCTATGTAGGCCAGTTTGGCTGTCTATGTAGGCCAGTTTGGCTGTCTATGTAGGCCAGTTTGGCTGTCTATGTAGGCCAGTTTGGCTGTCTATGTAGGCCAGTTTGGCTGTCTATGTAGGCCAGTTTGGCTGTCTATGTAGGCCAGTTTGGCTGTCTATGTAGGCCAGTTTGGCTGTCTATGTAGGCCAGTTTGGCTGTCTATGTGTGCCAGTTTGGCTGTCTATGTAGGCCAGTTTGGCTGTCTATGTAGGCCAGTTTGGCTGTCTATGTAGGCCAGTTTGGCTGTCTATGTAGGCCAGTTTGGCTGTCTATGTAGGCCAGTTTGGCTGTCTATGTAGGCCAGTTTGGCTGTCTATGTAGGCCAGTTTGGCTGTCTATGTAGGCCAGTTTGGCTGTCTATGTAGGCCAGTTTGGCTGTCTATGTAGGCCAGTTTGGCTGTCTATGTAGGCCAGTTTGGCTGTCTATGTAGGCCAGTTTGGCTGTCTATGTAGGCCAGTTTGGCTGTCTATGTAGGCCAGTTTGGCTGTCTATGTAGGCCAGTTTGGCTGTCTATGTAGGCCAGTTTGGCTGTCTATGTAGGCCAGTTTGGCTGTCTATGTAGGCCAGTTTGGCTGTCTATGTAGGCCAGTTTGGCTGTCTATGTAGGCCAGTTTGGCTGTCTATGTCGGCCAGTTTGGCTGTCTATGTAGGCCAGTTTGGCTGTCTATGTAGGCCAGTTTGGCTGTCTATGTAGGCCAGTTTGGCTGTCTATGTGTGCCAGTTTGGCTGTCTATGTAGGCCAGTTTGGCTGTCTATGTAGGCCAGTTTGGCTGTCTATGTAGGCCAGTTTGGCTGTCTATGTAGGCCAGTTTGGCTGTCTATGTAGGCCAGTTTGGCTGTCTATGTAGGCCAGTTTGGCTGTCTATGTAGGCCAGTTTGGCTGTCTATGTAGGCCAGTTTGGCTGTCTATGTAGGCCAGTTTGGCTGTCTATGTAGGCCAGTTTGGCTGTCTATGTAGGCCAGTTTGGCTGTCTATGTAGGCCAGTTTGGCTGTCTATGTAGGCCAGTTTGGCTGTCTATGTAGGCCAGTTTGGCTGTCTATGTAGGCCAGTTTGGCTGTCTATGTAGGCCAGTTTGGCTGTCTATGTGTGCCAGTTTGGCTGTCTATGTGTGCCAGTTTGGCTGTCTATGTGTGCCAGTTTGGCTGTCTATGTAGGCCAGTTTGGCTGTCTATGTAGGCCAGTTTGGCTGTCTATGTAGGCCAGTTTGGCTGTCTATGTAGGCCAGTTTGGCTGTCTATGTAGGCCAGTTTGGCTGTCTATGTAGGCCAGTTTGGCTGTCTATGTAGGCCAGTTTGGCTGTCTATGTAGGCCAGTTTGGCTGTCTATGTAGGCCAGTTTGGCTGTCTATGTAGGCCAGTTTGGCTGTCTATGTAGGCCAGTTTGGCTGTCTATGTAGGCCAGTTTGGCTGTCTATGTAGGCCAGTTTGGCTTTCTATGTAGGCCAGTTTGGCTGTCTATGTAGGCCAGTTTGGCTGTCTATGTAGGCCAGTTTGGCTGTCTATGTAGGCCAGTTTGGCTGTCTATGTAGGCCAGTTTGGCTGTCTATGTAGGCCAGTTTGGCTGTCTATGTAGGCCAGTTTGGCTGTCTATGTAGGCCAGTTTGGCTGTCTATGTAGGCCAGTTTGGCTGTCTATGTAGGCCAGTTTGGCTGTCTATGTAGGCCAGTTTGGCTGTCTATGTAGGCCAGTTTGGCTGTCTATGTAGGCCAGTTTGGCTGTCTATGTAGGCCAGTTTGGCTGTCTATGTAGGCCAGTTTGGCTGTCTATGTAGGCCAGTTTGGCTGTCTATGTAGGCCAGTTTGGCTGTCTATGTAGGCCAGTTTGGCTGTCTATGTAGGCCAGTTTGGCTGTCTATGTGTGCCAGTTTGGCTGTCTATGTAGGCCAGTTTGGCTGTCTATGTAGGCCAGTTTGGCTGTCTATGTAGGCCAGTTTGGCTGTCTATGTAGGCCAGTTTGGCTTTCTATGTAGGCCAGTTTGGCTGTCTGTATTGTCTGTATGCCAGTTTGGCTGTCTATGTGTGCCAGTTTGGCTGTCTGTATGCCAGTTTGGCTGTCTGTATGCCAGTTTGGCTGTCTGTATTGTCTGTATGCCAGTTTGGCTGTCTATGTAGGCCAGTTTGGCTGTCTATGTAGGCCAGTTTGGCTGTCTATGTAGGCCAGTTTGGCTGTCTGTGTGTTCCAGTTTGGCTGTCTATGTATTCCAGTTTGGCTGTCTATGTATTCCAGTTTGGCTGTCTGTGTGTTCCAGTTTGGCTGTCTGTGTGTTCCAGTTTGGCTGTCTATGTATTCCAGTTTGGCTGTCTGTGTGTGCCAGTTTGGCTGTCTGTGTGTTCCAGTTTGGCTGTCTGTGTATTCCAGTTTGGCTGTCTGTGTATTCCAGTTTGGCTGTCTGTGTATTCCAGTTTGGCTGTCTATGTATTCCAGTTTGGCTGTCTGTGTGTTCCAGTTTGGCTGTCTGTGTGTTCCAGTTTGGCTGTCTGTGTGTTCCAGTTTGGCTGTCTGTGTGTTCCAGTTTGGCTGTCTGTGTATTCCAGTTTGGCTGTCTATGTATTCCAGTTTGGCTGTCTGTGTGTTCCAGTTTGGCTGTCTGTAGGCCAGTTTGGCTGTCTATGTAGGCCAGTTTGGCTGTCTATGTAGGCCAGTTTGGCTGTCTATGTAGGCCAGTTTGGCTGTCTATGTAGGCCAGTTTGGCTGTCTATGTAGGCCAGCTTGGATGTCTATGTATTCCAGTTTGGCTGTCTGTGTATTCCAGTTTGGCTGTCTGTGTGTTCCAGTTTGGCTGTCTATGTGTGCCAGTTTGGCTGTCTATGTGTGCCAGTTTGGCTGTCTATGTGTGCCAGTTTGGCTGTCTATGTGTGCCAGTTTGGCTGTCTATGTGTGCCAGTTTGGCTGTCTGTATGCCAGTTTGGCTGTCTGTATGCCAGTTTGGCTGTCTGTATGCCAGTTTGGCTGTCTGTATGCCAGTTTGGCTGTCTGTATGCCAGTTTGGCTGTCTGTATGCCAGTTTGGCTGTCTGTAGGCCAGTTTGGCTGTCTATGTAGGCCAGTTTGGCTGTCTATGTAGGCCAGTTTGGCTGTCTATGTAGGCCAGTTTGGCTGTCTGTGTGTTCCAGTTTGGCTGTCTGTAGGCCAGTTTGACTGTCTATGTATTCCAGTTTGGCTGTCTGTGTATTCCAGTTTGGCTGTCTGTATTGTCTGTATGCCAGTTTGGCTGTCTGTATGCCAGTTTGGCTGTCTGTATGCCAGTTTGGCTGTCTGTATGCCAGTTTGGCTGTCTATGTTTGGCTGTCTATGTAGGCCAGTTTGGCTGTCTATGTAGGCCAGTTTGGCTTTACACTGGTTCTAAAGGGGATTAATGTGCTTAATTGTTATTTGGCATCTTTAGCTGTGATTCAAATCAAAACATATAGGCCTATGGGCTAACACGTCATTGATAGTGATAGCCTAATATTGTCACCCATCACACTTTGGGTGTAAAACTGTTATCTATTACATCTTTTCCCCTTATTCTCCCCAATTTTGATCTTGTCTCATCGTTGCAACTCCCCAAACGGGCTCGGGATTCGAAGGTGGAGTCGTGCGTTCTCTGAAACATGACACGCCAAACCGCGCTCCTTAACACCCGCCAGCCTAAACCGGAAGTCAGCCGCACCAATGTGTCGGAGGAAACACTGTTCAACTGGCGACTGAAGTCAGCCTGCAGATACCCGGCCCGCCACAAGGAGTCGCTAGAGAGCGATGAGCTTTACTTGGCTCTTGGCTCTCTGGCGACTCCTTGTGGCAGGCCGGGTGTCTGCAGGCTGACCTCAGTTGCCAGTTGAATGAACCCAGGTCTGTAGTATCACCTCTAGCACTGCGATGCAGTACCTTAGACCACTGGGCCACTTGTAATTTTCCAGGAAACTCTAGTTCAGAATATGGTTGAATAAAACCAAGTTCATGGCCTCTTTTTTTTTTTTTTCCTATCAGCTGGACTATGTGGTGACGTGTGCCGTCTGCACGCGCTCAGACGCAGGAGACATCCACATTCACAGGAAGAAGTCTCAGGTAAGAGACAGGACTCTTCAGACTACGTCCCATTGGATTTACTGATGTAGCTATGGATAGATGGGCCTCTACAGAACCTGACCCAGTAACTCTCTCTTTCTCGCTTTCTCTCTCTCTCTCTCGGTTTCTCTCTCTCCCCCTTTCTCGCTCTCTCTCTCTCTCTCTCTCTCTCCCCCTTTCTCGCTCTCTCTCTCTCTCTCTCTCCCCCTTTCTCGTTCTCTCTCTCCCCCTTTCTCTCTATCTCTCTCTCCCCCTTTCTCGCTCTCTCTCTCTCTCTCTCTCCCCCTTTCTCGCTCTCTCTCTCTCTCTCTCCCCCTTTCTCGCTCTCTCTCTCTCTCCCCCTTTCTCGCTCTCTCTCCCCCTTTCTCGCTCTCTCTCTCTCTCTCTCACCCTTTCTCTCTCTCTCACCCTTTCTCGCTCTCACCCTTTCTCGCTCTCTCACCCTTTCTCGCTCTCTCATCGTCCATCTTTCCCTTCCTCTCTCTCTCCCCCCTTCCTCTCTCTCCCCCCTTCCTCTCTCTCCCCCCTTCCTCTCTCTCCCCCTTCCTCTCTCTCCCCCTTCCTCTCTCTCCCCCCTTCCTCTCTCTCCCCCCTTCCTCTCTCTCCCCCCTTCCTCTCTCTCCCCCCTTCCTCTCTCTCCCCCCTTCCTCTCTCTCCCCCCTTCCTCTCTCTCCCCCCTTCCTCTCTCTCCCCCCTTCCTCTCTCTCTCCCCCCTTCCTCTCTCTCTCCCCCTTCCTCTCTCTCTCCCCCTTCCTCTCTCTCTCTCTCTCTCCCCCCTTCCTCTCTCTCTCTCTCCCCCCCTTCCTCTCCCTCTCTCTCTCATCACAGCAAGTGTATGCGTCACCAAGTAAACACGCCATGGACAGTAAAGGAGAGGAGTCTAAGATGAGCTACCCCAACATCTTCTTCATGATTGACAACTTTGAGGAGGTAACCGTGACAACCGCCCACAATCCCCTCCTCCCCAATCAGGCACCTGACAGGTTGTGATTGACTGCCGGGGCCTCTAGGAGGGCCCCCTGGGAGATGGGCTGTGTGTTGAAGTGTGACCTGGGGTGTATTCATTATTCGGTCTCCGTTGCAACCCGGAAACCATTTACTCCAAATGGAAAACGTTTTACAATGAAAACGAGAGTTTCTATTGGACAAATTCAGGTAGGAACCTCCCCCGTTTCATTCCATTTCCTCTGTTTGCTTCCGTTGGTTCGTTAGAGTAAACGGTTTCCGTTGCAAAACGTTTTAGCAACAGACAAGACATTTTTCACAACGGAATCTAACTAATGAATACACCCCTGATGCTGTCGGTCCATTTAAAAGCCACAGTCCCCTGATTCCAGTGTATTAACCTCATGGCAGACCCCTGATTCTAGTGTATTAACCTCATGGCAGACCCCTGATTCTAGTGTATTAACCTCATGGTAGACCCCTGATTCTAGTGTATTAACCTCATGGCAGTCCTCTGATTCTAGTGTATTAACCTCATGGCAGACCCCTGATTCTAGTGTATTAACCTCATGGCAGTCCTCTGATTCTAGTGTATTAACCTCATGGCAGACCCCTGATTCTAGTGTATTAACCTCATGGCAGACCCCTGATTCTAGTGTATTAACCTCATGGCAGACCCCTGATTCTAGTGTATTAACCTCATGGCAGTCCCCTGATTCTAGTGTATTAACCTCATGGCAGACCCCTGATTCTAGTGTATTAACCTCATGGCAGACCCCTGATTCTAGTGTATTAACCTCATGGCAGACCCCTGATTCTAGTGTATTAACCTCATGGCAGACCCCTGATTCTAGTGTATTAACCTCATAGCAGACCCCTGATTCTAGTGTATTAACCTCATGGCAGTCCCCTGATTCCAGTGTATTAACCTCATGGCAGACCCCTGATTCTAGTGTATTAACCTCATGGCAGACCCCTGATTCTAGTGTATTAACCTCATGGCAGACCCCTGATTCTAGTGTATTAACCTCATGGCAGTCCCCTGATTCTAGTGTATTAACCTCATGGCAGACCCCTGATTCTAGTGTATTAACCTCATGGCAGACCCCTGATTCTAGTGTATTAACCTCATGGCAGACCCCTGATTCTAGTGTATTAACCTCATGGCAGACCCCTGATTCTAGTGTATTAACCTCATGGCAGACCCCTGATTCTAGTGTATTAACCTCATGGCAGACCCCTGATTCTAGTGTATTAACCTCATGGCAGACCCCTGATTCTAGTGTATTAACCTCATGGCAGTCCCCTGATTCTAGTGTATTAACCTCATGGCAGTCCCCTGATTCTAGTGTATTAACCTCATGGCAGACCCCTGATTCTAGTGTATTAACCTCATGGCAGTCCCCTGATTCCAGTGTATTAACCTCATGGCAGACCCCTGATTCTAGTGTATTAACCTCATGGCAGTCCCCTGATTCCAGTGTATTAACCTCATGGCAGTCCCCTGATTCCAGTGTATTAACCTCATGGCAGACCCCTGATTCTAGTGTATTAATGGCAGACCCCTGATTCTAGTGTATTAACCTCATGGCAGACCCCTGATTCTAGTGTATTAACCTCATGGCAGACCCCTGATTCTAGTGTATTAATGGTAGTCCCCTGATTCCAGTGTATTAACCTCATGGCAGACAGTTACAAATGGATTATTTGCCTGGGAAGGAAATCGATGACTTTCTTTACGTTTTTACAGTGATAATATAAAACAGCAGTGATTGAACCGGTCTTTTCAGTTCCTGGTATCAGCTTTCTCAGCTAAACGACTTGACTCTGCAAACCATTCTTGTAAACAGACACTCCGTGTTCTAACGCAGCGGTTCTCAACTGGTTTTGCTTCGGGAAACATAATTGAACCAGGTTGTCTGTCACGACTTAATATTCACATCGCGGAAAATAATATAGAAAAGTATTTTTTTTTATGCTATATTGATATTTAATAAACCAATTATATGACTATAAAATGTTGCCCATATTCTTGAAGAATGTAAAGTTCACTGGTTTCAGACGACGACGACCAAATCCACTTAATAGCGCTGCTGATAATTTAAATCACAGTATTTTAAAAATACATACAGTACATATAGTATAATATACAGTACCAGTTAAACGTTTGGACACACCTACTCATTCCAGGGTTCTAGAACACCTACTCATTCCAGGGTTCTAGAACACCTTCTCATTCCAGGGTTTTTCTTTATTTTTTACTATGTTCTACATTGTAGAATAATAGTGAAGACATAACTAGGAAATAACACATATGGAATCATGTAGTAACCAGAAAAGTGTTAAACAAATCAAAATATATTGTAGATTCTTCAAAGTAGCCACCCTTTGCCTTGATGACAGCTTTGCACTCTGGGCATTCTCTCAACCAGCTTTTTAAATGTGTTTTTATTTAACCTTTATTTAACGAGGCAAGTCAGTCAAGAATCAATTCTTATTTACAATGACAGCCTACCCCGGCCAAACCCAGACAACGCTGGGCCAATTGTGCGCTGCCCTATGGGACTCCCAATCACGTCCGGATGTGATACAGCCTGGATTCGAACCAGGGACTGTAGTGACGCCTCTTAGACCCCTGCGCCACTCGGGAGCCCTAAGTTTCATGAGGTATTAACAGGTGTGTTTTGTTAAAAGTGAATTTGTTGAATTTCTTTACTTAATGGGTGCGAGCCTGTCAGTTGTGTTGTGACAAGGTAGGGGTGGTATACAGAAGATAGCCCTATTTGGTAAAAGACCAAGTCCATATTGTGGCAAGATCAGCTCAAATAAGCAAAGAGAAACAACAGTCAATCGTTACTTTAAGACATGAAGGTCAGTCCATCGTTACTTTAAGACATGAAGGTCAGTCCATCGTTACTTTAAGACATGAAGGTCAGTCCATCATTAGACCCAGAGTTACCTCTCCTGCAGAGGATACGTTCATTAGAGATACCCGCGACCCATTCAGAACCTCCCGAGACCCAATTTGGGTCGCAACCCACTAGTTGAGAATCACTGTTCTAACGTGTGTGTCTCTCTCTCTCTCTGTCTCTCTGTCTCTGTCTCTGTCTCTGGCTCTGGCTCTGGCTCTCTCACTCTGTCTCTCTGTCTCTCTGTGTGTGTGTAGGTGTTTTGTGACATGACGGTAGGCGAGGGGGAGATGGTGTGTGTGGAGTTGGTAGCCAGTGATAAGAGCAACACGTTCCAAGGAGTCGTCTTCCAAGGTTCCATCCGCTACGAAGCTCTGAAGAAGGTTTACGACAACAGGGTAAGTCTCTCTACTCTATAGATATCTATCTGGGATTCCTCTCTACTCTATAGATATCTATCTGGGATTCCTCTCTGAAGAAGGTTTACGACAACAGAATAAGTCTCTCTACTCTATAGATGTATATCTGGGATGTCTCTCTACTCTATAGATATATATCTGGGATGTCTCTCTACTCTATAGATATATATCTGGGATTCCTCTCTCTGGAGAATTCCCCTACAGTGTATTTGGAAAGTTTGCGAACCCGTAGACTTTTTCTCCAAAATTTGTTACATCATTATTCTATTTATTTCATTATTATTATCATTATTTTTTTTAAATCATCAATCTACACACAATACGACAAGCATTTTTGCAATTGTGTTAATAATGTAAAAAATATCAAATTTACATAAGTATTCAGACCCTTTACTCAGTACTTTGTTGAAGCACCTTTGGCAGTGATTACAGCCTCCAGTCTTATTGGGTCTGATGCTACAAGCTTGGCACACCTGTATTTGGGGAGTTTCTCCCATTCTTCTCTGCAGATCCTCTCAAGCTCTGTCAGGTTGGATGGGGAGTGTCGCTGCACAGCTATTTTCAAGTCTCTACAGAGATGTTCGATCGGGTTCAAGTCCGGGCTCTGGCCGGGCCACTCAAGGACATTGAGACTTGTCCTGAAGCCACTCTTGCGTTGTCTTGTCTGTGTGCTTAGGGTTATTGTCCTGTCGGAAGGTGAACCTTCGCCCCAGTCTGAGGTCCTGAGCGCTCTGGAGCAGCTTTTCATCAAGGATCTCTCTGTACTTTGCTCCATTCTTCTTTCCCTCGATCCTGACTAGTCTCCCAGTCCCTGCCCCTGAAAAACATCCCCACAGCATGATGCTGCCACCACCATGCTTCACCATAGGGATGCTGCCAGGTTTCCTCCAGACATGACGTTTGGCCTTCAGGCCAAAGAGTTCAATCAGACCAGAGAATCTTGTTTCTCATGGTCTGAGATTCCTTTTGGCAAACTCCAAGAGGGCTGTCATGTGCCTTTTACTGAGGAGTGGCTTCCGTCTGGACACTCTACCATAAAGGCCTGATTGGTGGAGTGCTGCAGAGATGGTTGTCCTTCTGGAAGGTTCTCCCATCTCCACAGAGGAACTCTGGAGCTCTGTCAGAGTGACCACCAAGGCCCTTCTCCCCCGATTGCTCAGTTTGGCTGGGCGGCCAGCTCTAGGAAGAGTCTCGATGGTTCCAAAATTCTTCCATTTAAAAATGGAGGCCATTGTGTTCTTGGGGACCTTCAATGCTGCATAAATGTTTTGGTACCCTTCCCCAGACACAATCCTGTCTAGGAGCTCTGTGGACAATTCATTCGACCTCATGTCAACTGTGGGACCTTATATAGACAGGTGTGTGCTTTTCCAAAGTAAGTCCAATCAATTTAATTCATGACAGGTGGACTCCAATCAAGTTGTAGAAACATCTTTCTGAATATTCTGTGAAAATGTGAAATCAGCCTCAAGCTGTGAGAAACTTTACTGCTTGAATTATATAAAGACCTTGGAAAGAAGAACTGGATATGTTTGTCTTAATGAAATGGAGTTTACAGACATTACTAACAGAAAAACACAGGACTTTGTAGTTTGTGGACCAGACATTACTAACAGAAAAACACAAGACATTGTAGTTTGTGGACCAGACATTACTAACAGAAAAACACAGGACTTTGTAGTTGATGGTAAAATACAAGACAAGATTCAAAACGATCCATATCAAGTCTTCCTGTTGTGTGTTTGTCTTGTAGGTGAGTGTGGCAGCGAAGATGGCCCAGCGCATGTCGTTCGGCTTCTACAAGTACAACAACATGGAGTTTGTCAGGATGAAGGGGCCGCAGGGCAAAGGTCACGCTGAGATGGCGGTCAGCCGGGTCCCGACCGGAGACACGTCCCCCTGCGGCACAGAGGAGGACCTGGACTCACCCCTACACGAGAGGGTAGGTAGAGTAGACAAATAGGCACGCACGCACACACACACATATACGAGAGGGTTAGGACACACAAAAAACGTGCATGGACACATTAGGAACACCTTCTCTTTCCATGACCGACTGACCAGGTGAATGCTGTGATCCCTGATTGATGTCACCTGTTAAATCCACTTCAATCAGCGTAGATGAAGGGGAGGAGACAGGTGGTTGAAGAAGGATTTTTAAACCTTGAGACAATTGAGACATGGATTGTATGTGTGTGCCATTCAGCGGGCGAATGGGCAAGACTAAAGATTTAAGTTCCTTTGAACGGGGTACGGTAGTAGGTGCCAGGCGCACCGGTTTGAGTCAAGAACTAGAGGGTCAGGACGCTGACCGTCCGCTAGACTAGAGGGTCAGGACGCTGACCGTCCGCTAGACTAAAGGGTCGGGACGCTGACCGTCCGCTAGACTAGAGGGTCGGGACGCTGACCGTCCGCTAGACTAGAGGGTCGGGACGCTGACCGTCCGCTAGACTAGAGGGTCGGGACGCTGACCGTCCGCTAGACTAGAGGGTCGGGACGCTGACCGTCCGCTAGACTAGAGGGTCGGGACGCTGACCGTCCGCTAGACTAGAGGGTCGGGGCGCTGACCGTCCGCTAGACTAGAGGGTCGGGGCGCTGACCGTCCGCTAGAGGGTCGGGAAAGCATTATGGTAGAACCACAAACATTCCATGTTCTCAGGTACATACATATACATGGAGGGGAAATGGTTTCATAATCAGAGAAATTACCCACAGAATATCCAACATGAAATAGTCAGAGGCCAGGAATGGACATGTAGATGGCTGGAACACACTTCTATTCTGTAACGTGTGTGTGTTCCCCTTTAACTGAGGTTCTGTATATCCTGAGGTTCTGTATGTCCTGAGGTACTGTATGTCCTGAGGTTCTGTATGTCCTGAGGTTCTGTATGTCCTGAGGTTCTGTATGTCCTGAGGTTCTGTATATCCTGAGGTATGTCCTGAGGTTCTGTATGTCCTGAGGTACTGTCCCCCTTTAACTGAGGTTCTGTATGTCCTGAGGTTCTGTATGTCCTGAGGTTCTGTTCCCCTTTAACTGAGGTTCTGTATGTCCTGAGGTACTGTCCCCCTTTAACTGAGGTTCTGTATGTCCTGAGGTTCTGTATGTCCTGAGATACTGTCCCCCTTTAACTGAGGTACTGTTCCCCTTTAACTGAGGTTCTGTATGTCCTGAGGTACTGTCCCCCTTTAACTGAGGTTCTGTATGTCCTGAGGTACTGTCCCCCTTTAACTGAGGTTCTGTATGTCCTGAGGTACTGTCCCCCTTTAACTGAGGTTCTGTATGTCCTGAGGTACTGTCCCCCTTTAACTGAGGTTCTGTATGTCCTGAGGTACTGTCCCCCTTTAACTGAGGTTCTGTATGTCCTGAGGTACTGTCCCCCTTTAACTGAGGTTCTGTATGTCCTGAGATACTGTCCCCCTTTAACTGAGGTACTGTCTCCCTTTAACTGAGGTTCTGTATGTCCTGAGGTACTGTCCCCCCTTTAACTGAGGTTCTGTATGTCCTGAGATACTGTCCCCCTTTAACTGAGGTTCTGTTCCCCTTTAACTGAGGTTCTGTATGTCCTGAGGTTCTGTATATCCTGAGATACTGTCCCCCCTTTAACTGAGGTTCTGTATGTCCTGAGATACTGTCCCCCTTTAACTGAGGTTCAGTGTGATGTCCACTAGAGTTGTGGATATCAGAGACTGGATTTGACTCAGTTGGGGGGTTGTTCTGGAGGATAGACTGGATTTGACTCAGTTGGGGGGGTTGTTCTGGAGGATAGACTGGATTTGACTCAGTTGGGGGGTTGTTCTGGAGGATAGACTGGATTTGACTCAGTTGGGGGGTTGTTCTGGAGGATAGACTGGATTTGACTCAGTTGGGGGGTTGTTCTGGAGGATAGACTGGATTTGACTCAGTTGGGGGGTTGTTCTGGAGGATAGACTGGATTTGACTCAGTTGGGGGGTTGTTCTGGAGGATAGACTGGATTTGACTCAGTTGGGGGGTTGTTCTGGAGGATAGACTGGATTGACATTATGTTACTACTGAGTTACTGCCATGTTTAATACACTGTTATATTACTACTGAGGTACTGCCATGTTTAATACACTGTAGTATATTATATTACTACTGAGGTACTGCCATGTTTAATACACTATATTACTACTGAGGTACTGCCATGTTTAATACACTGTAGTATATTATATTACTACTGAGGTACTGCCATGTTTAATACACTGTAGTATATTATATTACTACTGATGTACTGCCGTGTTTAATACACTATAATATTACTACTGAGTTACTGGCAAGTTTAATACACTATAATATTACTACTGAGGTACTGCCATGTTTAATACACTATAATATTACTACTGAGGTACTGCCATGTTTAATACACTGTAGTATATTATATTACTACTGAGTTACTGCCATGTTTAATACACTATAATATTACTACTGAGGTACTGCCATGTTTAATACACTGTAGTATATTATATTACTACTGAGGTACTGCCATGTTTAATACACTATATTACTACTGAGGTACTGCCGTGTTTAATACACTATAATATTACTACTGAGGTACTGCCATGTTTAATACACTGTAGTATATTATATTACTACTGAGGTACTGCCATGTTTAATACACTATATTACTACTGAGGTACTGCCATGTTTAATACACTATATTACTACTGAGGTACTGCCGTGTTTAATACACTAATATTACTACTGAGGTACTGCCATGTTTAATACACTGTAGTATATTATGTTACTACTGAGTTACTGCCGTGTTTAATACACTATAATATTACTACTGAGTTACTGCCATGTTTAATACACTGTAGTATATTATATTACTACTGAGGTACTGCCATGTTTAATACACTATATTACTACTGAGGTACTGGCGTGTTTAATACACTATATTACTACTGAGGTACTGGCGTGTTTAATACACTATATTACTACTGAGGTACTGCCATGTTTAATACACTATATTACTACTGAGGTACTGCCATGTTTAATACACTGTAGTATATTATATTACTACTGAGGTACTGCCATGTTTAATACACTGTAGCATATTATATTACTACTGAGGTACTGCCATGTTTAATACACTATATTACTACTGAGGTACTGCCATGTTTAATACACTATAATATTACTACTGAGTTACTGCCATGTTTAATACACTATATTACTACTGAGGTACTGCCATGTTTAATACACTATATTACTACTGAGGTACTGCCGTGTTTAATACACTATTATATTACTACTGAGGTACTGCCATGTTTAATACACTGTAGTATATTATATTACTACTGAGTTACTGCCGTGTTTAATACACTATAATATTACTGAGTTACTGCCATGTTTAATACACTATTATATTACTACTGAGTTACTGCCATGTTTAATACACTGTAGTATATTATATTACTACTGAGTTACTGCAGTGTGTTTAATACACTGTAGTATATTATATTACTACTGAGGTACTGCCATGTTTAATACACTTATATTACTACTGAGGTACTGCCATGTTTAATACACTGTAGTATATTATATTACTACTGAGTTACTGCCATGTTTAATACACTATAATATTACTACTGAGTTACTGCCGTGTTTAATACACTATTATATTACTACTGAGTTACTGCCGTGTTTAATACACTGTAGTATGTTATATTACTACTGAGTTACTGCCATGTTTAATACACTGTAGTATATTATATTACTACTGAGTTACTGCCGTGTTTAATACACTATTATATTACTGAGTTACTGCCATGTTTAATACACTGTATTACTACTGAGTTACTGCCGTGTTTAATACACTGTAGTATATTATATTACTACTGAGTTACTGCCGTGTTTAATACACTATATTACTACTGAGTTACTGCCGTGTTTAATACACTATATTACTACTGAGTTACTGCCGTGTTTAATACACTATATTACTACTGAGGTACTGCCATGTTTAATACACTATTATATTACTACTGAGTTACTGCCGTGTTTAATACACTGTAGTATATTATATTACTACTGAGGTACTGCCATGTTTAATACACTGTAGTATATTATATTACTACTGAGTTACTGCCGTGTTTAATACACTATTATATTACTACTGAGTTACTGCCATGTTTAATACACTATATTACTACTGAGTTACTGCCGTGTTTAATACACTGTAGTATATTATATTACTACTGAGGTACTGCCATGTTTAATACACTGTAGTATATTATATTACTACTGAGTTACTGCCATGTTTAATACACTGTAGTATATTATATTACTACTGAGGTACTGCCATGTTTAATACACTATTATATTACTACTGAGTTACTGCCATGTTTAATACACTATATTACTACTGAGGTACTGCCATGTTTAATACACTGTTATATTACTACTGAGGTACTGCCATGTTTAATACACTATATTACTACTGAGGTACTGCCATGTTTAATACACTATTATATTACTACTGAGTTACTGCCATGTTTAATACACTGTAGTATATTATGTTACTACTGAGGTACTGCCATGTTTAATACACTATTATATTACTGAGGTACTGCCATGTTTAATACACTATATTACTACTGAGGTACTGCCATGTTTAATACACTATATTACTACTGAGTTACTGCCATGTTTAATACACTGTAGTATATTATATTACTGAGTTACTGCCATGTTTAATACACTATAATATTACTACTGAGTTACTGCCATGTTTAATACACTGTAGTATATTATATTACTACTGAGTTACTGTAGTATATTATATTACTACTGAGTTACTGCCATGTTTAATACACTTATATTACTACTGAGTTACTGCCATGTTTAATACACTGTAGTATATTATATTACTACTGAGTTACTGTAGTATATTATATTACTACTGAGTTACTGCCATGTTTAATTTACTACAGTTTAACTACACAGGTAAAAGAGCAACTGATGGTAGTATTAGATATGTTCTGATTGGCTGTCTGGGTGTTGGTTCTGATTGGCTGTCTGTGTGTTTTCCCTGTAGTACGTTGGTTCTGATTGGCTGTCTGTGTTCTGTTTGGTCAGGTGACGTCGTTCAGCACCCCTCCCACCCCGGAGAGGAACCGCCCCTCGTTCTTCTCCCCTTCTCTCCGTCGGAAGGTCCCCAGGAACCGTATCACTGAGATGAAGAAGAGTCACTCAGCCAACGATAGTGAAGAGTTCTTCAGGGAAGAGGACGACGAGGGTAATGATATTTTATACCCAAACACCACGTGTTGTGTAGGATGTGTTGGAGAGTGTAGAACCCGGATGTGTTGGAGAGTGTAGAACCCGGATGTGTTGGAGAGTGTAGAACCCGGATGTGTTGGAGAGTGTAGAACCCGGATGTGTTGGAGAGTGTAGAACCCGGATGTGTTGGAGAGTGTAGAACCCGGATGTGTTGGAGAGTGTAGAACCCGGATGTGTTGGAGAGTGTAGAACCCGGATGTGTTGGAGAGTGTAGAACCCGGATGTGTTGGAGAGTGTAGAACCCGGATGTGTTGGAGAGTGTAGAACCCGGATGTGTTGGAGAGAGAGGGAGAGTGTAGAACCCGGATGTGTTGAAGACACAGAGAGTGTAGAACCAGGATGTGTTGAATAGAGAGAGTGTTTAACCTATAACCTGGATCATGTGACCCCATGCAGACCTGTGTAACCAGTCCAACCTGCGGTCTCGCTCCCTGTCGGGTACAGGTCGGTCCCTGGTGGGATCTTGGCTCAAACTGAACCGTACGGAGGAGTACTTCCTGCTTTACTCCCACCTGACCTACGTCACCCTGCCGCTGCACCGCATCACCTCAGGTCAAGACCCACACCATCAGTCCCTAATGGTTCCCTATCACCTCAGGTCAAGACCCACACACCATCAGTCCCTAATAGTTCCCTATCACTTCAGGTCAAGACCCACACACTATCAGTCCCTAATGGTTCCCTATCACCTCAGGTCCAGACCCACACACCATCAGTCCCTAATGGTTCCCTATCACCTCAGGTCAAGACCCACACACTATCAGTCCCTAATGGTTCCCTATCACCTCAGGTCAAGACCCACACACTATCAGTCCCTAATGGTTCCCTATCACCTCAGGTCAAGACCCACACACTATCAGTCCCTAATGGTTCCCTATCACCTCAGGTCCAGACCCACACACTATCAGTCCCAAATGGTTCCCTATCACCTCAGGTCAAGACCCACACACTATCAGTCCCTAATGGTTCCCTATCACCTCAGGTCCAGACCCACACACCATCAGTCCCTAATGGTTCCCTATCACCTCAGGTCAAGACCCACACACCATCAGTCCCTAATGGTTCCCTATCACCTCAGGTCCAGACCCACACACCATCAGTCCCTAATGGTTCCCTATCACCTCAGGTCAAGACCCACACACTATCAGTCCCTAATGGTTCCCTATCACCTCAGGTCCAGACCCACACACCATCAGTCCCTAATGGTTCCCTATCACCTCAGGTCAAGACCCACACACCATCAGTCCCTAATGGTTCCCTATCACCTCAGGTCAAGACCCACACACCATCAGTCCCTAATGGTTCCCTATCACCTCAGGTCCAGACCCACCATCAGTCCCTAATGGTTCCCTATCACCTCAGGTCAAGACCCATACACCATCAGTCCCTAATGGTCACTAGTCCCTATCACCTCAGGTCAAGACCCACACACTATCAGTCCCTAATGGTTCCCTATCACCTCAGGTCCAGACCCACACACCATCAGTCCCTAATGGTTCCCTATCACCTCAGGTCAAGACCCACACACTATCAGTCCCTAATGGGTCACTATTCCCTATCACCTCAGGTCAAGACCCACACACTATCAGTCCCTAATGGGTCACTATTCCCTATCACCTCAGGTCAAGACCCACACACCATCAGTCCCTAATGGTTCCCTATCACCTCAGGTCCAGACCCACACACCATCAGTCCCTAATGGTTCCCTATCACCTCAGGTCAAGACCCACACACCATCAGTCCCTAATGGTTCCCTATCATCTCAGGTCTAGACCCACACACTATCAGTCCCTAATGGGTCACTATTCCCTATCACCTCAGGTCAAGACCCACACACTATCAGTCCCTAATGGGTCACTATTCCCTATCACCTCAGGTCAAGACCCACGATGGTGGGGATAACAACCTGAGCTAGAGAGAGTGAAAATGTTCTGATAACACAACAGCCAGCTGGTCTGGCCATGCTCTGAGGGTGCGGCTAGCGTCTTCTAATCTAGATTCTTTACACTTTCTAGAGGATATGCTCTGAGGGTGCGGCTAGCGTCCTCTAATCTAGATTCTTTACACTTTCTAGAGGACAGGGAGCCATTATGGACTGTCCCTGTCGTGTAAATTACAGTATTGACTGCTCATTGACTCTGTTGTCTGTCATCAGATATCCTGGAGGTGAGACAGAAGCCCATCCTGATGACATAGCAGATCAGAGCTCCAGTCCTCCTAACTGCCCCAGAGCCTCCCTACGAAGTGCCTTCCTGCATCAGGCACCACTACAAACCAGTGGTGAGATGGAAAACTACAGCAACACTACCACCATCTGTTGGTGAGATGGAGGAAGTACAGCAACCCTACCACCATCTGGTGGTGAGATGGAGGAATTACAGCAACACTACCACCATCTGGTGGTGAGATGGAGGAATTACAGCAACACTACCATCTGATGGTGAGATGGAGGAATTACAGCAACACTACCACCATCTGGTGGCGAGACAGAGAACTACAACCAAACCTGGAGTCAATGGCAAGAGGTGACTAAAAAACAACTTTGGAACAATGAAAACCAGCCAATCAAAAAAGTGCCTCTTCCCTGTCATGTTCCTGCTCGATGAGGATTCGCCGGTGGGTGTGAGGCGGTCGCCAGGGAAACGGGCATAGCAACCCACCTGTCCTGTCAGGATCACAATGGTCGTGAAGTGCAGTACCATTGGCTGAACTAAAATGATTTAGAATGTCTCTGGACGAATCTAAAATGGAACTCTCTTCCCAGTTTAGTGCACTAACGTTGGCCTTAGCCCTATGTGGACTCTGATCTAAAGTAGTGCCCTGTTAAAGGGAATAGGGTGCCATTTTGGACAACGTCTCCTGTTTTCTTGTAAATATCCTGCTGCTTAACTATTCACTGATAAGCCTTTAGGAAAGGTTACGCTTCTCCTGATGGGAACATAAAGCTTCTGTCTGTTTTGTCGTTGCGTGTTTGTGTTTCTGTCTGCGAGGCGGGGAAGATTAAAGGGAGTGTGTGTCTAACATCGTTGTCTAAGTCCCAGGGCTTTGTGGATGTGCTGCCTTCAGTCTATCAGCACACCACTGGCACATAAAGGATGTTCCTCTGAGACCAGAAGGGCTGCGTATTGACCAGGGAGTAGGCTTCCATCAGGCTCACAGTCTGGAGACCCTTCAACTCTTCAGTTTAACGTGACAAACTTTCAACAGGGAACCGAAATTATCATCTAAAAACAATGACTTGGAAATTCACACACACACACACGTACGTGTGAGAAAGATTTTCCTCAGCACTGGAACAAGATGGCTGAATATAGAAACGCAGGGCCTGCTGATACTCGGCTTCAGTAGCCGTAAGATACTAAACCCTGTTTCTGTCTGGTCTCGTCCCCCAGGCTGCTGTTACGTAGAGCCTGGTGACTGTGGGACTGTCTGGAACTAAGGGGGTGTGGATTTACTGAGTGATATGCTAATCACAGGACTCTGAGGAGAAAGGTGGAGGGAGCGAGCCTGGGATAGTTGTATTTATGGAAGCCCATTCCTGCCACCCAAAATACAATTAAATGTCGACACTGCCTCAACATTTTGAGCTTCTAACTAAAACCATTTAGACAGAACATACGTACACCACATGGACAAAAGTATGTGGACACCTGGTCGTCAAACATCTCATTTCAAAATCATGAGCATTAGTATGGAGTTGGTCCCCCCCCCTTCGCTGCTGTAACAGCCTCCACTCTTCTGGGAAGGCTTTCCACTAGATGTTGGAACATTGCTGATATAACAGCCTCCACTCTTCTGGGAAGGCTTTCCACTAGATGTTGGAACATTGCTGCTGGGACTTGCTTCCATTCAGCCATTAGAGCATTAGTGAAGTCGGGCACCGATGTTGAGCGATTAGGTTTGGCTTGCAGTCGTCGTTCCAATTCATCCCAAAAGTGTTCGATGGGATTGAGGACAGGGTTCTGTGCAGGCCAGTCAAGTTCTTCCACACCGATCTCGACACACCACTTTTGTATGGAGCTCACTTTGTGCACGGGGGGGGCATTGTCATGGTAAAACAGGAAAGGGCCTTCCCCAAACTGACTTGTTGGAAAGGTGCCACATTGAAGGTCACCGAGCTCTTCAGTATGGCCATTCTACTGCCACTGTTTGTCTATGGAGATTGCATGGCTGTGTGCTTGATTTTATGTCAGCAACGGGTGTGGCTGAAATAGCCAAATCCACTCATTTGAAGGGGTGTCCACATACTTCTGTGTTTCCTCATGTGTAGCATTATGAAGTCTATCTGTCCACGTTGCAGAGTCCATTGCTGAACTGGCATTTGTCCCAACACTTTATATTGTTTAATAAAATAATTGACACAAAAGCACCGAAAAGAGGGACAAATTACTGGTGTTAAGACTGATTCGCCTCATGATTTGATTGGTCAACTCCTGCTTCAGTCTGATAAACCACAGCTGTCCTAGAGTAGCCTACTGATAAACCACAGCTGTCCTAGAGTAGTCTACTGATAAACCACAGCTGTCCTAGAGTAGTCTACTGATAAACCACAGCTGACCTAGAGTAGCCTACTGATAAACCACAGCTGTCCTAGAGTAGCCTACTGATAAACCACAGCTGTCCTAGAGTAGTCTACTGATAAACCACAGCTGTCCTAGAGTAGCCTACTGATAAACCACAGCTGTCCTAGAGTAGCCTACTGATAAACCACAGCTGGTCTAGAGTAGCCTACTGATAAACCACAGCTGGTCTAGAGTAGTCTACTGATAAACCACAGCTGTCCTAGAGTAGTCTACTGATAAACCACAGCTGGTCTAGAGTAGCCTACTGATAAACCACAGCTGGTCTAGAGTAGCCTACTGATAAACCACAGCTACAGGTAGCCTACTGATAAACCACAGCTGCAGGTAGCCTAGACAAGCCTTTGCACCCAGATCCACTCTGGTCATGTATTACAGTCTAAAATAGGACTATTTACTGTATGTGTTAATAAGAGAGAATGTGATGAAATTGGTTTCCTATTCAAACTGTGGGTGGCTGAGCTACCTAGACCGTATCAACACAATAGTGAAGACATTGTGACTTTTAATTCCAGATGATACAACCCTACATACCTGTGACCAGTCCTGGTCATTCTACTGTCACAGTCCTGGTCATTCTACTGTCACAGTCCTGGTCATTCTACTGTCACAGTCCTGGTCACAGTCCTGGTCATTCTACTGTCACAGTCCTGGTCATTATACTGTAACAGTCCTGGTCATTCTACTGTCACAGTCCTGGTCATTCTACTGTCACAGTCCTGGTCACAGTCCTAGTCATTCTACTGTCACAGTCCTGGTTATTCTACTGTCACAGTCCTGGTCACAGTCCTGGTTATTCTACTGTCACAGTCCTGGGCACAGTCCTGGGCATTCTACTGTCACAGTCCTGGTCATTCTACTGTCACAGTCCTGGTTATTCTACTGTCACAGTCCTGGTCACAGTCCTGGTCATTCTACTGTCACAGTCCTGGTCATTCTACTGTAACAGTCCTTGTCATTCTACTGTCACAGTCCTGGTCATTCTACTGTCACAGTCCTGGTCATTCTACTGTCACAGTCCTGGTCATTCTACTGTCACAGTCCTGGTCATTCTACTGTCACAGTCCTGGTCATTCTGTCACAGTCCTGGTCATTCTACTGTCACAGTCCTGGTCACAGTCCTGGTCACAGTCCTGGTCATTCTACTGTCACAGTCCTGGTCACAGTCCTGGTCATTCTACTGTCACAGTCCTGGTCATTCTACTGTCACAGTCCTGGTCACAGTCCTGGTCATTCTACTGTCACAGTCCTGGTCATTCTACTGTCACAGTCCTGGTCACAGTCCTGGTCATTTGACTGTCACAGTCCTGGTCATTCTACTGTCACAGTCCTGGTCACAGTCCTGGTCATTCTACTGTCACAGTCCTGGTCATTCTACTGTCACAGTCCTGGTCACAGTCCTGGTCATTCTACTGTCACAGTCCTGGTCACAGTCCTGGTCATTCTACTGTCACAGTCCTGGTCATTCTACTGTCACAGTCCTGGTCATGCTACTGTCACAGTGCTGGTCATTCTACTGTCACAGTCCTGGTTATTCTACTGTCACAGTCCTGGTCATTCTACTGTCACAGTCCTGGTCACAGTCCTGGTCACAGTCCTGGTTATTCTACTGTCACAGTCCTGGTTATTCTACTGTCACAGTCCTGGTCATTCTACTGTCACAGTCCTGGTTATTCTACTGTCACAGTCCTGGTCACAGTCCTGGTTATTCTACTGTCACAGTCCTGGTCACAGTCCTGGTCATTCTACTGTCACAGTCCTGGTCATTCTACTGTCACAGTCCTGGTCACAGTCCTGGTCATTCTACTGTCACAGTCCTGGTCATTCTACTGTCACAGTCCTGGTCATTCTAACCCTATGACCTGACGAGAAAATATCTGGCCCCATCATAGTCCACATAGTCATTTTTTATTACTGTCATATCATACTACTAGGGCCTGGAGTTTTACCTGGTTTATTACTGTGTCATACCATACTACTAGGGTCTGGAGTTTTACCTGGTTTATTACGGTCATATCATACTACTAGGGCCTGGAGTTTTACCTGGTTTATTACTGTGTCATATCATACTACTAGGGCCTGGAGTTTTACCTGGTTTATTACTGTGTCATATCATACTACTAGGGTCTGGAGTTTTACCTGGTTTATTACTGTGTCATATCATACTACTAGGGTCTGGAGTTTTACCTGGTTTATTACTATGTCATATCATACTACTAGGGCCTGGAGTTTTACCTGGTTTATTACTGTGTCATATCATACTACTAGGGTCTGGAGTTTTACCTGGTTTATTACGGTCATATCATACTACTAGGGCCTGGAGTTTTACCTGGTTTATTACTGTGTCATATCATACTACTAGGGTCTGGAGTTTTACCTGGTTTATTACGGTCATATCATACTACTAGGGCGTGGAGTTTTACCTGGTTTATTACTATGTCATATCATATACTAGGGTCTGGAGTTTTACCTGGTTTATTACTATGTCATATCATATACTAGGGTCTGGAGTTTTACCTGGTTTATTACTATGTCATATCATACTACTAGGGTCTGGAGTTTTACCTGGTTTATTACTATGTCATATCATACTAGGGTCTGGAGTTTTACCTGGTTTATTACTGTCATATCATACTCGGGTCTGGAGTTTTACCTGGTTTATTACTGTCATATCATACTCCTAGGGCCTGGAGTTTTACCTGGTTTATTACTGTGTCATATCATACTACTAGGGTCTGGAGTTTTACCTGGTTTATTACTATGTCATATCATACTAGGGTCTGGAGTTTTACCTGGTTTAATACTATGTCATATCATACTAGGGTCTGGAGTTTTACCTGGTTTAATACTATGTCATATCATACTAGGGTCTGGAGTTCTCCCTGGTTTATTACTATGGCACTTGTCTGTGGTTTAAGTTAGTTAAGATTCCCCACTTCTCTGTGGTTTAAGTTAGTTAAGATTCCCCACTTCTCTGTGTTTTAAGTTAGTTAAGATTCCCCACTTGTCTGTGGTTAAGATGACGGAGAGTTGAGCCTCTCCCAGACACACAGAAACAGACGAGGCAGTACTGTCACGTGGTTTCTGAGTGGAGTCCAGCGGGCTCTCTGGCCCAAAGCTGTAGAGAGAACCCCCCCAGTCTCAGTATTATAACTGCTGGTCCAAAGCTGTAGAGAGAACCCCCCCTGTCTCAGTATTATAACTGCTAGTCCAAAGCTGTAGAGAGAACCCACCCCCCCTGTCTCAGTATTATAACTGCTGGTCCAGAGCTGTAGAGAGGAACCTCTACCGACCACCACCAGGCGGTACCGACCACCAGGCGGTCCCGGCCGACCACCAGGCGGTCCCGGCCGACCACCAGGCAATCCCGGCCGACCAACAGGCGGTGCCGACCACCAGGCGGTACCGACCACCAGGCGGTACCGACCACCAGACGGTCCCGACCACCAGACGGTCCCGACCGACCACCAGTGACAAGAAAAACAAGTGCTACCCGTTGAATTGTTGATGAATTTATTCCCCATGTTAAATCAATGACTACAAAATGTTTCAGACAGGCGACGGCTGCATTGCCTCACCTCAGCGACAGACAAAAAGGGACACTTGGAAACAACCAAACCTAGAGACGAAGGAAAGAGCATCCTTTCACACCAACTGATGATGCCTTGTGGAAAACAGACTGTGTGACCTTACAGGCCCTCTCCCTGCATCCAAAATGGTGTGCTTCTTTTGAGCAGCTCTAGAAATATATATCTATAATGCCTCTGAGAGGCTGTGAAGGGAGACATATTCTCAAAGAAAGACAATTACTGAAGCAGACATTCCCTTTCGAGACAGTTGTGGGTGAACCCGGCGGCCATTTTGAGTGAGTGTAATTCCACGAGGGAGTTGGAGTCCATTTACTCAGACAGGTACACAGTTATGGGTGAACCCGGCGGCCATTTTGAGTGAGTGTAATTCCACGAGGGAGAGAAGGGAGATGGAGTCCATTTACTCAGACAGGTACACAGTTATGGGTGAACCCGGCGGCCATTTTGAGTGAGTGTAATTCCACGAGGGAGTTGGAGTCCATTTACTCAGACAGGTACACAGTTATGGGTGAACCCGGCGGCCATTTTGAGTGAGTGTAATTCCACGAGGGAGAGAAGGGAGATGGAGTCCATTTACTCAGACAGGTACACAGTTATGGGTGAACCCGGCGGCCATTTTGAGTGAGTGTAATTCCACGAGGGAGAGAAGGGAGTCCATTTCCTCAGACAGGTACACACTTATGGGTGAACCCGGCGGCCATTTTGAGTGAGTGTAATTCCACGAGGGAGAGAAAGGAGTTGGAGTCCATTTACTCAGACAGGTACACAGTTATGGGTGAACCCGGCGGCCATTTTGAGTGAGTGTAATTCCACGAGGGAGTTGGAGTCCATTTACTCAGACAGGTACACAGTTATGGGTGAACCCGGCGGCCATTTTGAGTGAGTGTAATTCCACGAGGGAGAGAAGGGAGATGGAGTCCATTTACTCAGACAGGTACACAGTTATGGGTGAACCCGGCGGCCATTTTGAGTGAGTGTAATTCCACGAGGGAGATGGAGTCCATTTACTCAGACAGGTAAAATAATGAATCTCACTCCAGCACAACATATTCCCATTTATCTTTTACAATAAATACAGTCTTACAAAGAAGAAAAAAGAAGATGTGAACCAACATTCAGTAGAAACACACAGACAGACAACACTAGGTTTAGGCAGTGAAAGGTGAGAACTAACTAGATGCTGTTGGGGAGGGTTTATCTAGTTCTCAGATGATCTGCTAAAACTGACCCAGTCTTGCATTAACATAAAGGGCCTGCGGCTAAAATGGCTTCCTATTCCCTACATAGTGCACTACTTTAGACCAGGGCCCTATGGGGGGGGGGGGGGGGAACCCTATTCCCTACATAGTGCACTACTTTAGACCAGGGCCCTATGGGGGGGGGGGACCCTATTCCCTACATAGTGCACTAGATAGGGAATAGTGAGCCATTTGAAATGAACCCTCATCGACACACCCCTTTCAAAACACGGTTGAACTCCTCAAGTTATCCTCGAGGGAGCTGGACAGAGAGCAGGTGGGGAAAAAAACACAGTCCCTCGTCATACTAGTCTACCACACTTTAATTAAAAGGTCTCCTCTTGTCCACAACCAGAAGAACCCAACAGTTTGAAACATCAGCCTGCTTCCCTGTCGTCTTTCAACTCAAACTATAGCAGCAGTATTCAATCTAGACGGAATGTTACTGAACCCCCCCAACAACAAGATGAATGGATATGGGTCATTCAACAAGTCTCGTGTCTGCTAGGAGCAAGACAGTGGAGCCCAGTGGACTTTCACAGTAATAATCACAACCATATTTTACAACTAAAAATGTGTGTTGCTACACAACGCATGCAAATAAAACATTTCAACGGTCACATGTACGTCTCTGGGTTACAGTGTGTCTAGTCCAGGTGTGTCTCTGGGTTACAGTGTGTCTAGTCCAGGTGTGTCTAGTCCAGGTGTGTCTCTGGGTTACAGTGTGTCTAGTCCAGGTGTGTCTAGTCCAGGTGTGTCTCTGGGTTACAGTGTGTCTAGTCCAGGTGTGTCTCTGTGTTAGTGTGTCTAGTCCAGGTGTGTCTAGTCCAGGTGTGTCTCTGGGTTACAGTGTGTCTAGTCCAGGTGTGTCTAGTCCAGGTGTGTCTCTGGGTTACAGTGTGTCTAGTCCAGGTGTGTCTAGTCCAGGTGTGTCTAGTCCAGGTGTGTCTCTGGGTTACAGTGTGTCTAGTCCAGGTGTGTCTAGTCCAGGTGTGTCTCTGGGTTACAGTGGGTCTAGTCCAGGTGTGTCTAGTCCAGGTGTCTCTGGGTTACAGTGTGTCTAGTCCAGGTGTGTCTAGTCCAGGTGTGTCTAGTCCAGGTGTGTCTAGTCCAGGTGTGTCTCTGGGTTACAGTGTGTCTAGTCCAGGTGTGTGTCTAGTCCAGGTGTGTGTCTAGTCCAGGTGTGTGTCTAGTCCAGGTTTGTCTAGTCCATGTGTGTCTAGTCCAAGTGTGTCTAGTCCAGGTGTGTCTAGTCCAAGTATGTCTCTGTGTTACAGTGTGTCTAGTCCAGGTGTGTCTAGTCCAGGTGTGTCTCTGTGTTACAGTGTGTCTAGTCCAGGTGTGTCTAGTCCAGGTGTGTCTCTGTGTTAGTGTGTCTCTGTGTTAGTGTGTCTAGTCCAGGTGTGTCTAGTCCAGGTGTGTCTCTGTGTTACAGTGTGTCTAGTCCAGGTGTGTCTAGTCCAGGTGTGTCTTTGTGTTAGTGTGTCTAGTCCAGGTGTGTCTAGTCCAGGTGTGTCTAGTCCAGGTGTGTCTAGTCCAGGTGTGTCTCTGTCTTACAGTGTGTCTAGTCCAGGTGTGTCTTGTCCAGGTGGGTCTAGTCCAGGTGTCTAGTCAAGGTGTGTTTCTGTGTTACAGTGTGTCTAGTCCAGGTGTGTCTCTGTGTTACAGTGTGTCTAGTCCAGGTGTGTCTAGCCAAGGTGTGTCTAGTTCAGGTGGGTCTAGTCCAGGTGGGTCTAGTCCAGGTGTGGGTCTAGTCCAGGTGTGTGTCTTGTCCAGGTGTGTCTCTGTGTTAGTGTGTCTAGTACAGGTGTGTCTAGTCCAGGTGTGTCTCTGTGTTACAGTGTGTCTCTGTTACAGTGTGTCTAGTCCAGGTGTGTCTCTGTGTTACAGTGTGTCTAGTACAGGTGTGTGTCTAGTCCAGGTGTGTGTCTAGTCCAGGTGTGTGTCTAGTCCAGGTGTGTGTCTAGTCCAGGTGTGTGTCTAGTCCAAGTGTGTCTAGTCCAGGTGTGTCTAGTCCAGGTGTGTCTCTGTGTTACAGTGTGTCTAGTCCAGGTGTGAGTTTAGTCCAGGTGTGTCTAGTCCAGGTGTGTCTAGTCCAGGTGTGTCTCTGTGTTAGTGTGTCTAGTCCAGGTGTGTGTCTAGTCCAGGTGTGTGTCTAGTACAGGTGTGTGTCTAGTCCAGGTGTGTGAAGATAAAACTTGTTGTAGACGACCCCTCTGGCATCACATGACAAAATGGCCTCCTATCCCCTTTCTAGTTCACTAGTTCCAGATTACATAGTTGGTCTAGTAGTGCACTAGATAGGGAATAGGGGCCATTCCAGATTGGAGAGTTGTCAGTGAGACAGGCAAGGATAAAGAGGGTTAAAATAAACATGACCTGGGGTGGAGGGGCTAGGGATACAGGACTGGCCCTGGGGTGGAGGGGTACAGGACTGGCCCTGGGGTGGAGGGGTACAGGACTGGCCCGGGGGTGGAGGGGTACAGGACTGGCCCTGGGGTGGAGGGGTACAGGACTGGCCCTGGGGTGGAGGGGCTAGGGGTACACCACTGGCCCTGGGGTGGAGGGGCTAGGGGTACAGGACTGGGGCTAGGGGCCTGGGGTGGAGGGGTACAGGACTGGCCCTGGGGTGGAGGGGTACAGGACTGGCCCTGGGGTGGAGGGGTACAGGACTGGCCCTGGGGTGGAGGGGTACAGGACTGGCCCTGGGGTGGAGGGGTACAGGACTGGCCCTGGGGGGGAGGGGTACAGGACTGGCCCTGGGGTGGAGGGGTACAGGACTGGCCCTGGGGTGAGGGGTACAGGACTGGACCTGGGGTGGAGGGGTACAGGACTGGACCTGGGGTGGAGGGGTACAGGACTGGCCCTGGGGTGGAGGGGTACAGGACTGGCCCTGGGGTGGAGGAGTACAGGACTGGCCCTGGGGTGGAGGGGCTAGGGGTACAGGACTGGACCTGGGGTGGAGGGGTACAGGACTGGCCCTGGGGTGGTGGGGTACAGGACTGGCCCTGGGGTGGAGGGGTACAGGACTGGCCCTGGGGTGGAGGGGTACAGGACTGGCCCTGTGGTGGAGGTGCTAGGGGTACAGGACTGGACCTGGGGTGGCTAGGGGTACAGGACTGGACCTGGGGTGGCTAGGGGTACAGGACTGGCCCTGGGGTGGCTAGGGGTACAGGACTGGCCCTGGGGTGGAGAGGTACAGGACTGGACCTGGGGTGGAGGGGCTAGGGGTATAGGACTGGCCCTGGGGTGGAGGGGTACAGAACTGGACCTGGGGTGGAGGGGTACAGGACTGGACCTGGGGTGGAGGGGTACAGGACTGGTCCTGGGGTGGAGGGGTACAGGACTGGACCTGGGGTGGAGGGGTACAGGACTGGCCCTGGGGTGGAGGGGCTAGGAGTACAGGACTGGCCCTGGGGTGGAGGGGCTAGGGGGTACAGGACTGGCCCTGGGGTGGAGGGGTACAGGACTGGCCCTGGGGTGGAGGGGTACAGGACTGGCCCTGGGGTGGAGGGGTACAGGACTGGCCCTGGGGTTAGTTGATAGGCAGAAGGGTGGAGTTGGGGGCAGCCTGTACCACCCTCCAGGGGGCTCGTCCTCTAAGCTTTCTTCTCCTCCAGTATGTTGTGCAGTTCATCAGCGTCCTCTGCTGTTTTGACCCTGATGAGCATGGCGACAGGGTTGGTAGGGTTGTTGTGGTCCACGACAGGGTTAGGAACACACATCACCATCACGTTGTTCTTTCCCATCCTGGAACAGAGTATGGAGGGCTGGACCATGATGTTCAACAGGATGTTACCTGGAGGAGAGAGAAAGAGGGAGGGGGGGGGGGGGGGGGGGTGTTATTGATGAGGGCTGGACCATGATGTTCAACAGGATGTTACCTGGAGGAGAGGGAGGGGGGGGGGTATTGATGAGGGCCGGACCAGGATTAATAAGATTTAATAAGGTTTAATGCAGTAAGGTTTAATAAGGTTTAATGCGGTAAGGTTTAATAAGGTTTAATGCAGTAAGGTTTAATAAGGTTTAATGCAGTAAGGTTTAATAAGGCTTAATGCAGTAAGGTTTAATAAGGCTTAATGCAGTAAGGTTTAATAAGGTTTAATAAGGCTTAATGCAGTAAGGTTTAATAAGGCTTAATGCAGTAAGGTTTATTAAGGTTTAATGAGGCTTAATGCAGTAAGGTTTAATAAAGTTTAATGCGGTAAGGTTTAATAAGGTTTAATGCAGTAAGGTTTAAAAAGCTTTAATAAGGCTTAATGCAGTAAGGTTTATTAAGGTTTAATAAGGCTTAATGCAGTAAGGTTTATTAAGGTTTAATAAGGCTTAATGCAGTAAGGTTTAATAAGGTAAGGTTTAATAAGGCTTAATGCAGTAAGGTTTAATAAGGCTTAATGCAGTAAGGTTTAATAAGGTTTAATAAGGCTTAATGCAGTAAGGTTTAATAAGGTTTAATAAGGCTTAATGCAGTAAGGTTTAATAAGGCTTAATGCAGTAAGGTTTATTAAGGTTTAATAAGGCTTAATGCAGTAAGGTTTAATAAAGTTTAATGCGGTAAGGTTTAATAAGGTTTAATGCAGTAAGGTTTAATAAGCTTTAATAAGGCTTAATGCAGTAAGGTTTAATAAGGTTTAATAAGCTTTAATAAGGCTTAATGCAGTAATGTTTAATAAGGCTTAATGCAGTAAGGTTTATTAAGGTTTAATAAGGTTTAATAAGGCTTAATGCAGTAAGGTTTAATAAGGCTTAATGCAGTAAGTTTTATTAAGGTTTAATAAGGCTTAATGCAGTAAGGTTTAATAAGGCTTAATGCGGTAAGGTTTAATAAGGCTTAATGCGGTAAGGTTTAATAAGGCTTAATGCAGTAAGGTTTAATAAGGCTTAATGCAGTAAGGTTTAATAAGGCTTAATGCGGTAAGGATTAATAAGGTTTAATAAGGCTTAATGCAGTAAGGTTTAATAAGGCTTAATGCGGTAAGGTTTAATAAGGCTTAATGCGGTAAGGTTTAATAAGGCTTAATGCAGTAAGGTTTAATAAGGCTTAATGCAGTAAGGTTTAATAAGGCTTATTGCAGTAAGGTTTAATAAGGCTTAATGCGGTAAGGTTTAATAAGCTTTAATAAGGCTTAATGCAGTAAGGTTTATTAAGGTTTAATAAGGCTTAATGCAGTAAGGTTTAATAGGGCTTAATTCAGTAAGGTTTAATAAGGTTTAATAAGGCTTAATGCAGTAAGGTTTAATAAGGTTTAATAAGGCTTAATGCAGTAAGGTTTAATAAGGCTTAATTCAGTAAGGTTTAATAAGGTTTAATAAGGCTTAATGCAGTAAGGTTTAAAAAGCTTTAATAAGGCTTAATGCAGTAAGGTTTATTAAGGTTTAATAAGGCTTAATGCAGTAAGGTTTATTAAGGTTTAATAAGGCTTAATGCAGTAAGGTTTAATAAGGTAAGGTTTAATAAGGCTTAATGCAGTAAGGTTTAATAAGGCTTAATGCAGTAAGGTTTAATAAGGTTTAATAAGGCTTAATGCAGTAAGGTTTAATAAGGCTTAATGCAGTAAGGTTTAATAAGGTTTAATAAGGCTTAATGCAGTATGGTTTATTAAGGTTTAATAAGGCTTAATGCAGTACGGTTTAATAAGGTTTAATAAGGCTTAATGCAGTAAGGTTTAATAAGGTTTAAAAAGGCTTAATGCAGTAAGGTTTAATAAGGTTTAATAAGGCTTAATGCGGTAAGGTTTAGTTAAGTTTAATATGGCTTAGTAAATTAAAGTTCTATATTTTAATAACATACTCAGGTTGGTATATTTCACACCACTGAGTACAGTCTAGGTCTCTAGATAATGTTTAATAGTGAAAGGGTTAGAAAGGTTTAATAAGGAAAGGTTTAATAAGGAAAGGTTGAATAACATACCCAGGTTGGTGTCAGCGGTCTCTAGATAAGGTTTAATAAGGTTTATAACATACCCAGGTTGGTGTCAGCATTCTCTAGATAAGGTTGAATAACATACCCAGGTTGGTGTCAGCGGTCTCTAGATAAGGTTTAATAACATACCCAGGTTGGTGTCAGCGGTCTCTAGATAAGGTTTAATAAGGTTTATAACATACCCAGGTTGGTGTCAGCAGTCTCTAGATAAGGTTGAATAACATACCCAGGTTGGTGTCAGCGGTCTCTAGATAAGGGTTAATAAGGTTTAATAACATACCCAGGTTGGTGTCAGCGGTCTCTAGATAAGGGTTAAAACTTCTTGAGAATACTTGACACGCAGACGTCCCAAGTATGCCCCTGGAAATGCAAATGCGCTACGCTAAATGCTAAATGTACTCGTTACAACTCAATCTTTGATCAAAATTCACAAGCAGGGTATTGAATTAAAGCTACACTCGTTGTGAACCTAGCCAGCAAGTCAGATTTTTAAAATGCTTTTCGGCGAAAGCATCAGAAGCTATTATCTGATAGCATGCACCCCCCAAAATGCCAGCTCGACACGTAAACAACAGATTTTGCGATAGCCGGCGCTACCCAAAACGCAGAAATAAAATATAAAACATTCATTACCTTAGACGAGCTTCTTTCTTGGCACTCCTATATGCCCCATAAACATCACTATTGGGTCTTTTTTTCGTTTAAATCGGTCCATATATACCCAAAATAGCTTTGTATGGAAGTTGTGTCATTCAGAAAAAATCATCGTTTTTAAACGCTGCGTAATTTTTTAAAATTAAAAAAGTCGACGATAAACTTTCACAAAACACTTCGAAATCCTTTTGTAATCCAACTTTAGGTATTAGTAAACGTTTATAATCTATCAAAATGATTACAGGGCGATGTCTCTTCAATAGGTATTCACTTCAAAAACAATGCCATCTGATATCTCCCTCAACTGCATCCGGGTGAAGACTGGGAAAATGGAGGTCAGATAGATGGATTTTCCAACAATTAATTCAATTGAAAATTAGGACAATGGCGCCATCGTGCGGAATTTGTATGAATTGCAGGCAGATTCCCATTAAATTCTGTTCTCTTTTAACAACTGGTGGAAGTGACTTATGGAAATTATTTTTTGCTTTCAGAGAGCAGTTTTTCTTGCGTTTTTCAATGAAACACACAATCTGTTATAGTCACAGCCGTGATTTAACCAGTTTTATAAACTTCAGAGTGTTTTCTATCCACACATACTAATCATATGCATATACTATATTCCTGGCATGAGTAGCAGGACGCTGAAAAGTTGCGCGATTTTTAACAGAATTTTCAAAAAAGGAGGGGGTAGAAGTAAGATTAATAAGGTTTAATAACATATCCAGGTTGGTGTCAGCGGTCTCTAGATAAGGTTTAATAACATACCCAGGTTGGTGTCAGCAGTCTCTAGATAAGGTTTAATAAGGTTTAACAACATACCCAGGTTGGTGTCAGCGGTCTCTAGATAAGGTTTAATAACATACCCAGGTTGGTGTCAGTGGTCTCTAGATAAGGTTTAATAACATACCCAGGTTGGTGTCAGCGGTCTCTAGATAAGGTTCAATAACATACCCAGGTTGGTGTCAGCGGTCTCTAGATAATGTTTAACAAGGTTTAACAACATACCCAGGTTGGTGTCAGCGGTCTCTAGATAAGGTTTAATAACATACCCAGGTTGGTGTCAGCGGTCTCTAGATAAGGTTCAATAAGGTTTAATAACATACCCAGGTTGGTGTCAGCGGTCTCTAGATAAGGTTTAATAACATACCCAGGTTGGTGTCAGCGGTCTCTAGATAAGGTTTAATAAGGTTTAACAACATACCCAGGTTGGTGTCAGCGGTCTCTAGATAAGGTTTAATAACATACCCAGGTTGGTGTCAGCGGTCTCTAGATAAGGTTCAATAAGGTCTAATAACATACCCAGGTTGGTGTCAGCGGTCTCTAGATAAGGTTTAATAACATACCCAGGTTGGTGTCAGCAGTCTCTAGATAAGGTTTAATAACATATCAGGTTGGTGTCAGCGGTCTCTAGATAAGGTTTAATAAGGTTTAATAACATACCCAGGTTGGTGTCAGCGGTCTCTAGATAAGGATAAATAACATACCCAGGTTGGTGTCAGCAGTCTCTAGATAAGGTTGAATAACATACCCAGGTTGGTGTCAGCGGTCTCTAGATAAGGTTTAATAACATACCCAGGTTGGTGTCAGCAGTCTCTAGATAAGGTTTAATAACATACCCAGGTTGGTGTCAGCAGTCTCTAGATAAGGTTTAATAACATACCCAGGTTGGTGTCAGCGGTCTCTAGATAAGGTTTAATAACATACCCAGGTTGGTGTCAGCGGTCTCTAGATAAGGTTTAATAACATACCCAGGTTGGTGTCAGCGGTCTCTAGATAAGGTTGAATAACATACCCAGGTTGGTGTCAGTGGTCTCTAGATAAGGTTTAATAACATACCCAGGTTGGTGTCAGCAGTCTCTAGATAAGGTTTAATAACATACCCAGGTTGGTGTCAGCGGTCTCTAGATAAGGTTTAATCAGGTTTAATAACATACCCAGGTTGGTGTCAGCGGTCTCTAGATAAGGTTGAATAACATACCCAGGTTGGTGTCAGCGGTCTCTAGATAAGGTTTAATAACATACCCAGGTTGGTGTCAGCGGTCTCTAGATAAGGTTCAATAAGGTTTAATAACATACCCATGTTGGTGTCAGCGGTCTCTAGATAAGGTTTAATAACATATCCAGGTTGGTGTCAGCGGTCTCTAGATAAGGTTGAATAACATACCCAGGTTGGTGTCAGCGGTCTCTAGATAAGGTTTAATAACATACCCAGGTTGGTGTCAGCGGTCTCTAGATAAGGTTTAATAACATACCCAGGTTGGTGTCAGCGGTCTCTAGATCAGGTTGAATAACATACCCAGGTTGGTGTCAGCGGTCTCTAGATAAGGTTGAATAACATACCCAGGTTGGTGTCAGCGGTCTCTAGATAAGGTTGAATAACATACCCAGGTTGGTGTCAGCGCGGACTAGCAGCTGTGTCTTTCCGTCTGAGGTGGTTTTCAGATGCAGCGTTCCAACTCCCTTCTCCTTGAACTCCGTCTCTTTCTTATAGAACAGTTTACACCTGGAACACACACACACACACACACACACACACACACACACACACACACACACACACACACACACACACACACACACACACACACACACACACACACACAACTAACGTCAAGTTCATCGTTTGGAACAAACCCATTTCTGAAAAATACTGGACGTGTGTAACAAATACAAAAGCATTGAATAAATTCACTGTTTTATTTACGGTTTCATAAAGCATAAGAATAATTGTACAATTCTAATATAGTCAGTCAGTCTTTTCCAGCGAGTTGAAAAAGGTCTTGAAGCAACACACAGGTAAAATATAACACTGCAAGAGCGTCTGTCAACCGTGAGCCATAATGCATCCCATAATGCATCCCATAATGCATCCCATAATGCATCCCATAATGCATCCCATAATGCATCCCATTGGATAATTCGAAGACAGATCCTACAGATGTATAGAGCTATAATACATCCCATAATACATCCCATAGACAGATCCTACAGATGTATAGAGCTATAATACATCCCATAATACATCCCATAGACAGATCCTACAGATGTATAGAGCTATAATACATCCCATAGACAGATCCTACAGATATATAGAGCTATAATACATCCCATAATCCATCCCATAATCCATCCCATAGACAGATCCTACAGATGTATAGAGCCATATTTTAAATGTTTCTGTAAAAGGAGACCTACTTTCTGGAGTAGAACGCGTCAGCCTCCTTAATCTCCTGGACTTCCACTTTGGGAGGTTCATCAGACTCCTCCCCGTTTTCATCTACGGGACGACAAGGAAGAGACGGACGTTATGAAGAGCTTCTGATAACCAAACGGACAGAGGAAACAAAAACATGTGAGCTCAGCCCCTTGAATGGGATTTAAAAATATATATTTAAAATCACTGGGATTAAAAACCTGAATGTGATATCTAATAGAGGTTTAATCTGGCATTAAAAACCTGAATGTGAGATTTTATAGAGGTTTAATCTGGGATAAAACATTTTAATGTGATATCTAATAGAGGTTTAATCTCCGGGATTAAAAACCTGAATGTGAGTATGTTGTCTATCACTAACAGCACCATATCACCAGGTAACATTCTGAGTATGTTGTCTATCAGCACCATATCACCAGGTAGCATCCTGAGTATGTTGTCTATCAGCACCATATCACCAGGTAACATCCTGAGTATGTTGTCTATCAGCACCATATCACCAGGTAACATTCTGAGTATGTTGTCTATCACTAACAGCACCATATCACCAGGTAACATTCTGAGTATGTTGTCTATCACTAGCAGCACCATATCACCAGGTAACATTCTGAGTATGTTGTCTATCAGCACCATATCACCAGGTAACATCCTGAGTATGTTGTCTATCAGCACCATATCACCAGGTAACATTCTGAGTATGTTGTCTAGCAGCACCATATCACCAGGTAACATTCTGAGTATGTTGTCTATCAGCACCATATCACCAGGTAACATTCTGAGTATGTTGTCTATCACTAACAGCACCATATCACCAGGTAACATTCTGAGTATGTTGTCTCTCACTAACAGCACCATACCACCAGGTAACATTCTGAGTACGTTGTCTATCACTAGCAGCACCATATCTCCAGGTAACATTCTGAGTATGTTGTCTAGCAGCACCATATCACCAGGTAACATTCTGAGTACGTTGTCTATCACTAGCAGCACCATATCACCAGGTAACATTCTGAGTATGTTGTCTATCACTAACAACACCATATCTCCAGGTAACATTCTGAGTATGTTGTCTATCACTAACAGCACCATATCACCAGGTAACATTCTGAGTATGTTGTCTATCACTAACAGCACCATATCACCAGGTAACATTCTGAGTATGTTGTCTATCACTAGCAGCACCATATCACCAGGTAACATTCTGAGTATGTTGCCTATCACTAACAGCACCATATCACCAGGTAACATTCTGAGTATGTTGTCTAGCAGCACCACATCACCAGGTAACATTCTGAGTATGTTGTCTAGCAGCACCATATCACCAGGTAACATTCTGAGTATGTTGTCTATCACTAACAGCACCATATCACCAGGTAACATTCTGAGTATGTTGTCTCTCACTAACAGCACCATATCACCAGGTAACATTCTGAGTATGTTGTCTATCAGCACCATATCACCAGGTAACATTCTGAGTATGTTGTCTATCACTAACAGCACCATATCTCCAGGTAACATTCTGAGTATGTTGTCTATCACTAACAGCACCATATCACCAGATAACATTCTGAGTATGTTGTCTATCACTAACAGCACCATATCACCATGTAACATTCTGAGGAGGTTGTCTAGCAGCACCATATCACCAGGTAACATTCTGAGTACGTTGTCTATCACTAGCAGCACCATATCACCAGGTAACATTCTGAGTATGTTGTCTATCACTAACAGCACCATATCACCAGGTAACATTCTGAGTATGTTGTCTAGCAGCACCATATCACCAGGTAACATTCTGAGTATGTTGTCTAGCAGCACCACATCACCAGGTAACATTCTGAGTATGTTGTCTATCACTAGCAGCACCATATCACCAGGTAACATTCTGAGTATGTTGTCTATCACTAACAGCACCATATCTCCAGGTAACATTCTGAGTATGTTGTCTATCACTAACAGCACCATATCACCAGATAACATTCTGAGTATGTTGTCTATCACTAACAGCACCATATCACCATGTAACATTCTGAGGAGGTTGTCTAGCAGCACCATATCACCAGGTAACATTCTGAGTACGTTGTCTATCACTAGCAGCACCATATCACCAGGTAACATTCTGAGTATGTTGTCTATCACTAACAGCACCATATCACCAGGTAACATTCTGAGTATGTTGTCTAGCAGCACCATATCACCAGGTAACATTCTGAGTATGTTGTCTAGCAGCACCACATCACCAGGTAACATTCTGAGTATGTTGTCTATCACTAGCAGCACCATATCACCAGGTAACATTCTGAGTATGTTGTCTATCACTAACAGCACCATATCACCAGGTAACATTCTGAGT
Organism: Oncorhynchus clarkii lewisi; assembly: GCF_045791955.1. Classification (NCBI taxonomy): domain Eukaryota; kingdom Metazoa; phylum Chordata; class Actinopteri; order Salmoniformes; family Salmonidae; genus Oncorhynchus; species Oncorhynchus clarkii. Next base: position 2,895,131 of record NC_092167.1, read on the forward strand.
ATGTTGTCTATCACTAACAGCACCATATCACCAGGTAACATTCTGAGTATGTTGTCTATCACTAACAGCACCATATCACCAGGTAACATTCTGAGTATGTTGTCTATCACTAACAGCACCATATCACCAGGTAACATTCTGAGTATGTTGTCTATCACTAACAGCACCATATCACCAGGTAACATTCTGAGTCAGCACCATATCTGAGTATGTTGTCTATCACTAACAGCACCATATCACCAGGTAACATTCTGAGTATGTTGTCTATCACTATCAGCACCATATCACCAGGTAACATTCTGAGTATGTTGTCTATCACTAACAGCCCCATATCTCCAGGTAACATTCTGAGTATGTTGTCTATCAGCACCATATCACCAGGTAACATTCTGAGTATGTTGTCTATCACTAACAGCCCCATATCTCCAGGTAACATTCTGAGTATGTTGTCTATCAGCACCATATCACCAGGTAACATTCTGAGTATGTTGTCTATCACTAACAGCCCCATATCTCCAGGTAACATTCTGAGTATGTTGTCTATCACTAACAGCACCATATCACCAGGTAACATTCTGAGTATGTTGTCTATCACTAACAGCACCATATCACCAGGTAACATTCTGAGTATGTTGTCTATCAGCACCATATCACCAGGTAACATTCTGAGTATGTTGTCTATCACTAACAGCCCCATATCTCCAGGTAACATTCTGAGTATGTTGTCTAGCAGCACCATATCACCAGCTAACATTCTGAGTATGTTGTCTAGCAGCACCATATCACCAGGTAACATTCTGAGTATGTTGTCTAGCAGCACCATATCACCAGCTAACATTCTGAGTATGTTGTCTAGCAGCACCATATCACCAGGTAACATTCTGAGTATGTTGTCTAGCAGCACCATATCACCAGGTAACATTCTGAGTATGTTGTCTAGCAGCACCATATCACCAGGTAACATTCTGAGTATGTTGTCTATCACTAGCAGCACCATATCACCAGGTAGAATTCTGAGTATGTTGTCTAGCAGCACCATATCACCAGGTAACATTCTGAGTATGTTGTCTAGCAGCACCATATCACCAGGTAACATTCTGAGTATGTTGTCTAGCAGCACCACATATAATATCTAGTCACATGATATCACAACTGTCGGGACAGTATAATATTTATATTACCCTACATACATAACACCTTCCATATCGTACCTGTGGTCTAACAGCACCATATCACCAGGTACCCTACATACATAACACCTTCCATATCGTACCTGTGGTCTGGGTGGGGGCAGCCTCCGCTTTGGCCCCACTGAAGGAGAAGGCAGGAGGAGCAGCGCCTCCAAACAGGGAGGAGGAGGAGACACCAGGAGCTCCTCCGGTGCTCAGAGACCCCAACACTGAGCTGTTCCCCTTCTGGCCCAAGCTAAAGCTGATGCCAGCGGGGATCGGAGCAGGAGCGGCTGAGCTCTCCCCCGGGGCCGTAGTGATGCCGTCCTTGTCCTTACTGAAGGAGAACACCGGGGCCGTGGCGGTCGAGCCGGCGGCGCTAGATGAGGGTGGTGGTGCGGTACTGACTGCCCGCTTCTCCTCTGGTTCCTCTGCTCTGCTCCTGCTCTCTGAGCCTCCGTCCGCCACCACAGCAGCTCCAGTCACAGCTCCAGTCCCTCCACTCCCTCCGTACTTCTTATCGATGCTGGCCAGGTGCTTTTCATAGTCCCTGAAGATGGGGTTTAGGTCACAGAGGGGGTTTCCGTTGACGTGCTTGGTGATCCAGTCCCTGACAGAGCAGTTGAGAGCTGTGAGCTGCCTACTGTATTCCTGGTTGTTACCGCTGTTAGTGGAGAGAGAGGAGCTGAGAGACCGACTGGAAACCGCGGGGGAGGAACCATTAGACTGCTGCCCTGTGATGACAGCACTGGAGGAGGGGCCGCTGAATGTTAATGAACCTAGGAGAGTAGGAGGAGGGGGGAGGAAGAGAGGGGATAGAGGGGAGGAGGAGATGGGATAGAGGAGAGGAGGGGGGATAGAGGGGAGGAGGAGGTGAAGAGAGAACGAGAATGTAAACGTTCCAGCAGAGAGAGAAGCCGTGATACCTCACAGTAGCCTTAAGGCTTCAGCGCGAGTCACCTGGCGCCTAGCAACACAACGACTGTGTTGCCATACCTTCCTCCTTCGCTTGAAAAACAAGAAGGGGGAAAAGGGCAATAGTACCGTTTGTCCATCTTGAGATGCTGTAGCCGGTAAACACTTCCTCAAAATAACTCAAGAAATATATATTTTTGCATCTGACTAGGATGTTTGGTGCAAGTATTTCTCAAGTGAAAAGATTTGCATGAAAAGTAGCCTATCATTGAATGACAAAACAGATCTATGAAGAATCATGCCGAACACCAAAACATCACAACATGGCGTCATCATAAAATGGACAAACTGTTTCAGATGGGAAGCACGCGGACGCCCGCAGTATGCCCTGTGTTTCAGATTGGAAGCACGCAGACGCCCGCAGTATGCCCTGTGTTTCAGATGGGAAGCACGCAGACGCTCGCAGTATGCCCTGTGTTTCAGATGGGAAGCACGCAGACGCCCGCAGTATGCCCTGTGCTTCAGATGGGAAGCCTGCGGACGCCCGCAGTATGCCCTATGTTTCAGATGGGAAGCACGCAGACGCCCGCAGTATGCCCTGTGCTTCAGATGGGAAGCCTGCAGACGCCCGCAGTATGCCCTGTGTTTCAGATGGGAAGCCTGCAGACGCCCGCAGTATGCCCTGTGTTTCAGATGGGAAGCCTGCAGACGCCCGCAGTATGCCCTGTGTTTCAGATGGAAAGCACGCAGACGCCCGCAGTATGCCCTGTGTTTCAGATGGGAAGCCTGTGGACGCCCGCAGTATGCCCTGTGCTTCAGATGGGAAGCCTGCGGACGCCCGCAGTATGCCCTGTGTTTGAGATGGGAAGCCTGAAACACAGTATGCCCTGTGTTTCAGATGGGAAGCCTGCGGACGCCCGCAGTATGCCCTGTGTTTGACGGTAGAGAAGAAGAGCTGTGTGGCTGTGACAGCACCACACAGAGCGAGAGACGGAGAACGAGAGACGGAGAACGAGCACGTCCTAGACTGACTGACTACTGGAGCATTTCTGTTCTGTCATTCTGCCCTCAGGCACCACACTGGGAGAGGAGCTGACACACACAGCGAACCCCACTGACTCAGCTCCATTATCCTGTAATACCAGATCCACACAACAAACCCTCACTGACTCAGCTCCATTATCCTGTAATACCAGATCCACACAACGAACCCCAGTGATTCAGCTCCATTAACCTGTAATACCAGATCCACACAACGAACCCCAGTGATTCAGCTCCATTAACCTGTAATAGCAGATCCCGCTCAACAATGAAGGATTTTCAACTCGCTTTCACAAGTTATCCTATCAGACTTGCACATTAACTGTTTCCACCCCCCCCCCCCCCCCAAACAATCCGTCTCTTACCTGGTGTGGTGGTCTTGGTGGCAGTAGGCGAGGTGAACCCGGTGAGGGCCGGAGTGACAGGTTTGACACTGTTCCCATTGGACAGCCCAGACAGGGGTTTAAACCCTACCCCATTCCCGAACCCGGAGAAGGCTGTGATCCCCTCAGCGGCTGGCCCGGTTCCCGATGTAGGGGCCAGGGAGAACCCTTTAAACACTGTGAATGCTCCTCCACTCTGCCCCTGTAGGCAGAAAAGACAAGAAGGAAACTGGATTCACTAGGGGGAACTGGATGCGTCTATCTCCCTCCATTAGGCTAAAACATCACTGGAGGGGTCTCTGTAAAAAGAGTTCTGGCATCCAAGTAAGCAAACGCTGCTTGCCTTGGGTTAATGTAAAGCTGGAAGGAAGGAAGGAAGGAAGGAAGGAAGGAAGGACTGCTTGACTTGGGTTAATGTAAAGCTGGAAGGAAGGAAGGACTGCTTGACTTGGGTTAATGTAAAGCTGGAAGGAAGGAAGGACTGCTTGACTTGGGTTAATGTAAAGCTGGAAGGAAGGAAGGACTGCTTGAATTGGGTTAATGTAAAGCTGGAAGGAAGGAAGCACTGCTTGAATTGGGTTAATGTAAAGCTGGAAGGAAGGAAGCACTGCTTGCCTTGGGTTAATGTAAAGCTGGAAGGAAGGAAGGAAGGAAGGAAGGAAGGAAGGAAGGAAGTACTGCTTGAATTGGGTTAATGTAAAGCTGGAAGGAAGGAAGCACTGCTTGCCTTGGGTTAATGTAAAGCTGGAAGGAAGGAAGGAAGCACTGCTTGCCTTGGGTTAATGTAAAGCTGGAAGGAAGGAAGCACTGCTTGCCTTGGGTTAATGTAAAGCTGGAAGGAAGGAAGCACTGCTTGCCTTGGGTTAATGTAAAGCTGGAAGGAAGGAAGCACTGCTTGCCTTGGGTTAATGTAAAGCTGGAAGGAAGGAAGCACTGCTTGCCTTGGGTTAATGTAAAGCTGGGTTGTGTTCAGTAGGCACTAAACTGAAGAAAACGTGAAACAGGGATGTAGTTGCCACCTGAACTTGTGCAATAAGAAACACTTGTTTTTTCTTCGAATGAACATGACCCAGGTTTCCCCCTGACACACCAAGACAGCATGCATGTGAGCTAGTTCCTGTGGTGTTGGTTAGTTAACGAGTCTAGAAAAGTATGTGGCCATTAATGCCAGCTTCTAGCCTACGTCACCTAGGTCAACAGCTGGTCACACACACACAGACAGCATGCATGCTAGTGCCCTTGGGCGTTGGTTAGTCAGTCAGGTAACCTACGTCACCTAGGTCAACAGCTAGTCACACACACACATAGACAGCATGCATGCTAGTGCCCTTGGGCGTTGGTTAGTCAGTCAGGTAACCTAGGTCAACAGCTAGTCACACACACACACACAGACAGCATGCATGCTAGTGCCCTTGGGAGTTGGTTAGTCAGTCAGGCAGCCTACCTCTGAACCAGCAGCCCGACGCTTGGCCTTCTTGATGGGCCTGCTCTTCATCACATCATCACTAGCGATGGAAAATGTCCCTGCCTGATGAACACCATCAGAACACTATTAGAAATAGGATCAAATATGTACAACACATCCTTACTCTGCTATATAGTCCAGGTAATATATACATCCTTACTCTGCTATATAGTCCAGGTAATATATACATCCTTACTCTGCTATATAGTCCAGGTAATATATACATCCTTACTCTGCTATATAGTCCAGGTAATATATACATCCTTACTCTGCTATATAGTCCAGGTAATATATACATCCTTACTCTGCTATATAGTCCAGGTAATATATACAACACATCCTTACTCTGCTATATAGTCCAGGTAATATATACATCCTTACTCTGCTATATAGTCCAGGTAATATATACATCCTTACTCTCTTATATAGTCCAGGTAATATATACATCCTTACTCTCTTATATAGTCCAGGTAATATATACATCCTTACTCTGCTATATAGTCCAGGTAATATATACATCCTTACTCTGCTATATAGTCCAGGTAATATATACATCCTTACTCTCTTATATAGTCCAGGTAATATATACATCCTTACTCTGCTATATAGTCCAGGTAATATATACATCCTTACTCTGCTATATAGTCCAGGTAATATATACATCCTTACTCTGCTATATAGTCCAGGTAATATACACATCCTTACTCTGCTATATAGTCCAGGTAATATATACATCCTTACTCTGCTATATAGTCCAGGTAATATATACATCCTTACTCTGCTATATAGTCCAGGTAATATATACATCCTTACTCTGCTATATAGTCCAGGTAATATATACATCCTTACTCTGCTATATAGTCCAGGTAATATATACATCCTTACTCTGCTATATAGTCCAGGTAATATATACATCCTTACTCTGCTATATAGTCCAGGTAATATATACATCCTTACTCTGCTATATAGTCCAGGTAATATATACATCCTTACTCTGCTATATAGTCCAGGTAATATATACATCCTTACTCTGCTATATAGTCCAGGTAATATACACATCCTTACTCTGCTATATAGTCCAGGTAATATATACATCCTTACTCTGCTATATAGTCCAGGTAATATATACATCCTTACTCTGCTATATAGTCCAGGTAATATATACAACACATCCTTACTCTGCTATATAGTCCAGGTAATATATACATCCTTACTCTGCTATATAGTCCAGGTAATATATACATCCTTACTCTGCTATATAGTCCAGGTAATATATACATCCTTACTCTGCTATATAGTCCAGGTAATATATACATCCTTACTCTGCTATATAGTCCAGGTAATATATACATCCTTACTCTGCTATATAGTCCAGGTAATATATACAACCTTACTCTGCTATATAGTCCAGGTAATATATACATCCTTACTCTGCTATATAGTCCAGGTAATATATACAACACATCCTTACTCTGCTATATAGTCCAGGTAATATATACATCCTTACTCTGCTATATAGTCCAGGTAATATGAGCAACACATAATTTATTTATTTTATTTTTATTTAACCAGGTAGGCTAGTTGAGAACAAGTTGTCATTTATAACTGCAACCTGACCAAGATAAAGCAAAGCAGTTCGACACAAAACAACAACACAGAGTTATACATGGAATAAACAAGAGTACAGTCAATAACACAGTAGAAAAAAAAGAAAGTCTATATACAGTGTGTGTAAATGGTGTGAGGAGGTAAGGCAATAAATAGGCCGATAGTGGTGAAGTAATTACAATTTAGCAGATTAACACTGGAGTGATAGATGAGCAGATGGTGATGATGTGCAAGTAGAAATACTGGTGTGCAAAAGAGCAGAAAAGTAAATAATAACAATATGGGGATGAGGTAGGTAGATTGGGTGGGCTATTTACAGATGGACTATGTACAGCTGCAGCGATCGGTTAGCTGCTCAGATAGCAGATGTTTAAAGTTATTGAGGGAGAGATCAGTCTCCAGCTTCAGCGATTTTTGCAAATCGTTCCAGTCATTGGCAGCAGAGAACAGGAAGGAAAGGTGGCCAAAGTAGGTGTTGGCTTTGGGGGTGACCAGTGAGATATACCTGCTGGAGTGCGTGCTACGGGTGGGTGCTGCTATGGTGACCAGTGAGCTGAGATAAGGCGGGGCTTTACATAGCAAAGACTTATAGATGACCTGGAGCCAGTGGGTTTGGCGACGAATATGCAGCGAGAGCCAGCCGACTAGAGCGTACAGGTCGCAGTGGTGGGTGGTATAAGGTGATTTGGTGACAAAACGGATGGCACTGTGATAAACTGCATCCAGTTTGCTGAGTAGAGTGTTGGAAGCAATTTTGCAGATGACGTCGCCGAAGTCGAGGATCGGTAGGGTAGTCAGTTTTACTAGGGTAAATTTGGCGGCGTGATTGAAGGAGGCTTTGTTGAGAAATAGGAAGTTGATTCTAGATTTAATTTTGGATTGGAGATGCTTAATGTGAGTCTGGAAGGAGAGTTTACAGTCTAACCAGACACCTAGGTATTTGTAGTTGTCCACATATTCTAGGTCAGAACGTCCAGAGTAGTGATGCTGGGTGGGTGCAGGCAGCGAACGGTTGAAAAGCATGCATTTGGTTTTGCTAGCGTTTAAGAGCAGTTGGAGGCCACGGAAGGAGAGTTATATGGCATTGAAGCTCGTTTGGAGGTTTGTTAACACAGTGTCCAAAGAGGGCCAGATGTATACAGAATGGTGTCGTCTGCGTAGAGGTGGATCAGGGAATCACCCGCAGCAAGAGCGACATCATTGATAAGTACAGGGGTACTGTGGTACCCCCAAAGATACTGCCAGAGGTCCGGACAACAGATCCTCCGATTTGACACACTGATCTCTTCCTGAGAAGTAGTTGGTGAACCAGACGAGGCAGTCATTTGAGAAACCAAGGCTGTTGAGTCTGCCGATAAGAATATGGTGATTGACAGAGTCGAAAGCCTTGGCCAGGTCGATGAAGACGGCTGCACAGTACTTACTGTCTTTTATCGATGGCGGTTATGATATCGTTTAGTACCTTGAGCGTGGCTGAGGTGCACCCGTGACCAGCTCGGAAACCGGACTGCACAGCAGAGAAGGTACGGTGGGATTCGAAATGGTCAGTAATCTGTTTATTAACTTGGCTTTCAAAGACTTTAGAAAGGCAGGGCAGGATGGATATAGGTCTATAACAGTTTGGGTCTAGAGTGTCACCCCCTTGAAGAGAGGGTTCTACAACATTGAATCAACATGTTGATTTGACAATCTTCTTTGTAACCATAGTAACTCAGGGGCTAACCGCAGTAACTCGGGGCTAACCTCATAACCGCAGTAACTTGGGGCTAACCGTAGTAACTCAGGGCTAACCTCATAACCGCAGTAACTCGGGGCTAACCGCAGTAACTCGGGGCTAACCTCAGTAACCGTAGTAACTCGGGGCTAACCTCAGTAACCGTAGTAACTCGGGGCTAACCGCAGTAACTCGGGGCTAACCGCAGTAACTCGGGGCTAACCGCAGTAACTCGGGGCTAACCGCAGTAACTCGGGGCTAACCGTAGTAACTCGGGGCTAACCTCAGTAACCGTAGTAACTCGGGGCTAACCTCAGTAACCGTAGTAACTCGGGGCTAACCTCAGTAACCATAGTAACTCGGGGCTAACCTCAGTAACCATAGTAACTCGGGGCTAACCTCAGTAACCGTAGTAACTCGGGGCTAACCTCAGTAACCGTAGTAACTCGGGGCTAACCTCAGTAACCGTAGTAACTCGCCTATCCAACCCCTCTATACCAATCACTGAAGGCCTATCCAACCCCCTCTATACCAATCACTGAAGGCCTATCCAACCCCATCTATACCAATCACTGAAGGCCTACCCAACCCCTCTATCACTGAAGGCCTATCCAACCTCCTCTATACCAATCACTGAAGACCTATCCAACCCCCTCTATACCAATCACTGAAGACCTATCCAACCCCTCTATACCAATCACTGAAGGTCTACCCAACCCCTCTATCACTGAAGGTCTACCCAACCCCTCTATCACTGAAGACCTATCCAACCCCTCTATACCAATCACTGAAGGCCTACCCAACCCCTCTATCACTGAAGACCTGCAGGCTGTGTATTATTAGACAGTCTATAGTAGTATCAGTGAGGCAGTAGAACCACAGTGCAGCAGCCAACCTCCTCTCCCTCATCCTCCTGGTCCCAGTTCCGGTCAGTCAGCTCTTTGTCGGCAATCCTCTTCGCCATGGCAACGCTGCTCTCTGGTAGACAACACAAGAGAAGAGTCAACACACAAATGATTCAACGGTGATCATTAATAACATACTTCAAAATGTCTCGTTATTTTTTGTGAGTTTCAGTGGTTACACGATACAAGTATACTATAAACAAATACAATAAAACACTAGAGAATCTCAATAAACAATATTTCAACATCTGGGACATTGGACGAACATAATTAACTACAGTAAACAGCAAACTAAGTTAACTACAGTAACTAGTTGATTAAGGTGAGTGCTTTCCCCCCTATGTCCTGTTAGACTGAGTTGATGTAGCTAGTTATTAAATATATATATATTTATGTTATGTATTATGTATATATTATCTTATGTAGTTAGTTATGTAACACGTTGATACTGATTTAAGTCACAAACTGTTGTACAAAGAGACAGGAAAGTGGAGGACAAAAGAAGAGCCAGTATGTGTTGTTGTTTAGTGAATAGTTATGGGCTCGCTAATGATGAAATATCAACATAGGTAACTTCAGCTTGCACCATTAGGATGTCGAAATGCCTGGTAGTAACTAGATGTACTACGAGTTAACTAAGTAACGTTACATATCATCGAGTACGTATTTTCTCTTCTGGCTAAGGATAATTTGGCCAACCATGTGTGGGTGGATTTCCTTTCTCTAATGTTAGCCAACTCTAAATGTGTGTCAATATCAAAGACAATAGTAGTTAGCGGACTATAAAAAGTTCGGCGAAATATCAGCTGCCGGTAACAACACGGGTTACTTATGTATCTAACAAGTTAGCTAGTTCGCTAACCAATTTAACAACTTGCTATTTTTTGGCATGATATGTTTGGTACCTTTTAGTCACACGTGGTGCAGAGTAACAGTAGAGTGTATTATGCGTGTTTAGCATGGCCCTATAATGTGATTTATTCCATGCTAGCTACAGTAGCACCACCATCAACAATATGAACAGCCATGAAGTCTCCTGCTAGCTGTGTTGATAGGCTAACTACTGCTCCGATGTCATTGAATATATAAAAGAAACATACCTTTTTTCCCCCCCTTTAATTAAAATGTTCGATAACAACTGCCCTTTGATAGTAAATCAATTCCAAATGCTACTAAACTTGGAATATTCGTTGGTTGTCCGATCAGCGAAGAAGAAGAGGCAAAGCGAGAGGTTTTACTCCGCCCATCGGAATTGTGATTTATTTTGTTGTATGTGTGGGGTCACTGAGAGTGTAGAATTTGGTCGAATTTAAAAATGTAATTTGCTACATGAGGTTTATTTGGTCGAATAAAAGTTTCAGTAATGTTTAGGCTGTTACGAATGCACTGATAAAAGTGGACGCACTTTACTATTTCGTGAACTTGATTAATAAAAAAATTAATAAAACAACGACTTTTATGTCAATCATATGTGTATCTGCCCTCTCATTGGTTTAGAAGGGTCCACGTGATCTCTCCCGGTCTATATACCTCAGACGACGTTTACACGCACACAATAATGCGATTATTATAGATATGTTAATATGATAGTTTGATTAAAAATATTGACATGGTATGAAAGAAGAACTATTCTGTAATAATCCTGTTTACATAGACACATCTGAAAAGGATATCTGATAGCACTTAGAAATGCAATCAAAATAAACGTTCTACCACACAGCCAACAATTTATTTTTGGGAAGCATATTTGATTCTGAGTTTGTATGTGAAAAAAACGACTTCTAGGAAGCATAGATTCTGTTTTCAAACTCACTCCTGCTAAAGAGGGCTGTTCACTTGGCTGGCGCGAGCACATGCCCAATACACTTCTGGAATGACGATTGCGTTTACACGACCTAATAATTCGAAAGATTGCTCCGAAAACCAGATGTTTTAATCGGAGTATGATTTTGACCGTACACCGATTAAACAGAGGACGGTGTTTACAAGACTATTGCATAATCATCCTACTGCCACAATCCATTGAATAGCAAAGTATTAGTGTGCGCGGAAACATACTGAGTACGTTTACATGCACAATAATAATTTGATATTAAACTGACCAAATTCAGCACTTGGTAAAGCAAGCCTTCCTCTTGTGAACGAGTTAATTGAGTTTGGAAAAACTGAAAGTTTGTATCTTATAGTTTTAAGTTTTAACATACAAACTGTATATGTCCGAACTCAGAATCAAATAGTCTTGGCAAAAAGAACACGGTCACTGTGGTAAGAATATTTTTTTGGGGTCAGCAGTTTTGTTGCATTTATCAAGAGTTCCATCAGTAGCTTGATTTCAGATTATTAGGGAAATCGTTCTTCTTGCAAAGCATGTCAACGATTAAAATGAACATATATAACAATATTAACCTTTCTACAATAATCACATTATTGTGTGCATGTAACCGTGCTCAGTAATGTCTCTACCTCCCGCCTGCATTCCATCTTTGACAACATGTATTTCCATCGTTAGAGCGGTCACTTGATTATCTTGTCAATATAATAGAAAGTCTTTGGTTTAGTTTAGTAAATGTGTCCAGGCCTTTTCACGCCGCCATTTCACAAAACGGAATCTCCGCGCGCCTCGTCTCCGTTTTCCCAATGCGCAAGTGCGAAATATAGGACCATTCACGGGAGTTGTAGTCCTGTAGCAGAGTTTGAGAGTCCTTTTAAGAGCTCAGTGTCTGTTTGTCTGCATGTTTTAAAATATTTATACTGAAATTCACCCCAGAAATTCCCCAAAACTCACTTCCTCAAGAGAATGGTGATGAGGAGATTATACACACACACACACATACACACTTAGAGTTGTGCCACACTATATATCCTGTCAGTGAGGTGTTCAATATTCATACTGTATGATTCAAAATAGGCACAGAATGTGCTTGTGATACTTATGGCATGAGATGGTGTCTTCCTCATCAGGGCTGTGGCTTCAAATCATTATGGCTCTACCCCATGCTACATTATGGAGACGTCATTTATAGATCGGCAGGTAAGGGTGCTCTCGAGCAGCTAGATGTTCTTTACCATTCGGCCATCAGATTTTCCACCAATGTTCCTTACAGGACACATCACTGTACTCTGTACTCCTCTGTAAACTGGTCATCTCTGTAAACCCGTCACAAGACCCACTGGTTGATGCTTATTTATAAAACCCTATTAGGCCTCACTCCCCCCTATCTGAGATATCTACTGCAGCCCTCATCCTCCACATACAACACCCGTTCACTCTCCCCCTATCTGAGATATCTACTGCAGCCCTCATCCTCCACATACAACACCCGTTCTGCCAGTCACATTCTGTTAAAGGTCCCCAAAGCACACACATCCCTGGGTCGCTCCTCTTGTCAGTTTGCTGCAGCTAGCGACTGGAACGAGCTGCAACAAACACTCAAACTGGACAGTTTTATCTCAATATCTTCATTCAAAGACTCAATCATGGACACTTACTGACAGTTGTGGCTGCTTTGTGTGATGTGTTGTTGTCTCGACCTTCTTGCACTTTGTGCTGTTGTCTGTGCCCAACAATATATGTACCCTGTTTGTGCTGCTACCATGTTGTGTTGCTGCCATGTTGTGTTGCTGCCATGTTGTTGTTATGTTGTGTTGCTGCCATGTTGTGCTGCTACCATGTTGTTGTTATGTTGTGTTGCTGCCATGTTGTGTTGCTGCCATGTTGTTGTTATGTTGTGTTGCTGCCATGTTGTGTTGCTGCCGTGTTGTGTTGCTGCCATGTTGTTGTTATGTTGTGTTGCTGCCATGTTGTTGTTATGTTGTGTTGCTGCCATGTTGTTGTTATGTTGTGTTGCTACCATGTTGTTGTTATGTTGTGTTGCTGCCATGTTGTTGTTATGTTGTGTTGCTGCCATGTTGTGTTGCTGCCATGTTGTTGTTATGTTGTGTTGCTACCATGTTGTGTTGCTGCCATGTTGTGTTGCTACCATGTTGTGTTGCTACCATGTTGCTATGTTGTTGTCTCAGGTCTCTCTTTATGTAGTGTTGTTTTGCTACCATGCTGTGTTGCTACCATGTTGTGTTGCTACCATGTTGTGTTGCTACCATGTTGCTATGTTGTTGTCTCAGGTCTCTCTTTATGTAGTGTTGTGTTGCTACCATGCTGTGTTGCTACCATGTTGTTGTTATGTTGTGTTGCTACCATGCTGTGTTGTCATGTGTTGCTGCCTTGCTATGCTTTATTTATTTGTTACTTTTTATCCCATCCCCCCGTCCACGCAGGAGGCCTTTTAGTAGGCCGTCATTGTAAATAAGAATTTGTTCTTTACTGACTTGCCCAGTTAAATAAAGGTCAAATAAAAAATCATACAAAATAAAAATAGCTGGTCTCCAGGGACTGAGGGTAGAATGGCTCCAGGGACTGAGGGTAGAATGTCTCCAGGGACTGAGGGTAGAATGGCTCCAGGGACTGACAGTTGAATGGCTCCAGGGACTGAGGGTAGAATGGCTCCAGGGACTGAGGGTAGAATGGCTCCAGGGACTGAGGGTAGAATGTCTCCAGGGACTGAGGGTAGAATGTCTCCAGGGACTGAGGGTAGAATGGCTCCAGGGACTGACGGTTGAATGGCTCCAGGGACTGAGGGTAGAATGGCTCCAGGGACTGAGGGTAGAATGGCTCCAGGGACTGAGGGTAGAATGGCTCCAGGGACTCCAGGCAGCAGTAGACCAGGTTGCAGTAGACCAGGCTGCAGTAGACCAGGCTGCAGTAGGCCAGGCTGCAGTAGGCCATCGCTGAAGTAGACCAGTTAGCAGTATACCAGTTAGCAGTAGACCAGGCTGCAGTAGACCATGGCTGCAGTAGACCAGGCTGCAGTAGACCAGGCTGCAGTAGACCAGGCAGCAGTAGACCAGGTTGCAGTAGACCAGGCTGCAGTAGACCAGGCTGCAGTAGGCCAGGCTGCAGTAGGCCATCGCTGAAGTAGACCAGTTAGCAGTATACCAGTTAGCAGTAGACCAGGCTGCAGTAGACCAGGCTGCAGTAGGCCTGGCTGCAGTAGACCAGGCTGCAGTAGACCAGGCTGCAGTAGGCCATGGCTGCAGTATACCAGGCTGCAGTAGGCCATGGCTGCAGTAGACCAGGCTGCAGTAGACCAGGCTGCAGTAGGCCAGGCTGCAGTAGGCCATGACTGCAGTAGACCAGGCTGCAGTAGGCAGACTAGAGAGGCTCCAGGGACGAGGGAGTAGAACCATAGAATGGGGCAGAGTTGTAAAGCAGAGCAGATGGCTGGTCTCCAAGCTCCCAAGATTCTCCAGTCCAGTGCCAGGGCCTTGCCAAGGCAGGAACAGGTGCTGGAGAAAAGGAGGAAGTGAGCTGAGGGCTCTAGAGGCCCTTGACCAGGGGAAACTTCAGCCCGGAGCAGCTGGTCTGGCCAGGAGAAAATACAGTAGGCCGGGGAGCCTTGGGTTTGTTGGGCTGCTAGAAAGAGAAAGCTGTTCCAACGGGGAGAGAACAGGGACAAAAAGGTCATTGAGGAGAATTCAAGGTAACTATAAATTGTAAGGTGCATGAAGCAGAGAGGACCTATAAAATCATTTTACAGTGGAGTGAAATGCATGCTGGGAGAAGCCAACTACCATGGGTCAGAGGAGTGAAAAGCATGCTGGGGGAAGCCAACTACCATGGGTCAGTGGAGTGAAATGCATGCTGGGGGAAGCCAATTACCATGGGTCAGTGGAATGAAATGCATGTTGGGGGAAGCCATCTACCATTGGTCAGTGGAGTGAAATGCATGCTGGGGGAAGCCATCTACCATTGGTCAGTGGAGAGAAATGCATGCTGGGGGAAGCCATCTACCATTGGTCAGTGGAGTGAAATGCATGCTGGGGGAAGCCATCTACCCTTGGTCAGTGGAGGGAAATGCATGCTGGGGGAAGCCAACTACCATGGGTCCTTGGAGTGAAATGCATGCTGGGGGAAGCCAACTACCATGGGTCAGTGGAGTGAAATACATGCTGGGGGAAGCCAACTACCATGGGTCAGTGGAGTGAAATGCATGCTGGGGGAAGCCATCTACCATTGGTCAGTGGAGTGAAATGCATGCTGGGGGAAGCCATCTACCATTGGTCAGTGGAGAGAAATGCATGCTGGGGGAAGCCATCTACCATTGGTCAGTGGAGTGAAATGCATGCTGGGGGAAGCCATCTACCCTTGGTCAGTGGAGGGAAATGCATGCTGGGGGAAGCCAACTACCATGGGTCCTTGGAGTGAAATGCATGCTGGGGGAAGCCAACTACCATGGGTCAGTGGAGTGAAATACATGCTGGGGGAAGCCAACTACCATGGGTCAGTGGAGTGAAATGCATGCTGGGGGAAGCCATCTACCATTGGTCAGTGGAGTGAAATGCATGCTGGGGGAAGCCATCTACCATTGGTCAGTGGAGTGAAATGCATGCTGGGGGAAGCCATCTACCATTGGTCAGTGGAGTGAAATGCATGCTGGGGGAAGCCATCTACCATTGGTCAGTGGAGAGAAATGCATGCTGGGGGAAGCCATCTACCATTGGTCAGTGGAGTGAAATACATGCTGGGGGAAGCCATCTACCCTTGGTCAGTGGAGGGAAATGCATGCTGGGGGAAGCCAACTACCATGGGTCCTTAGAGTGAAATGCATGCTGGGAATAATTATATTCATTTGTCGTACCGGTTTTCAGAGCACCAGTGAAGTGCATTAGGTTCAGTCATCCATAGGGGGCCTTGGTAGGCTATTCTCCAGCCCAGGGAGGAGGGGCGTAGATGGGGTAACAAAAGGAGGCCCTCTGCCTGCCTGCTGGGTGGAGGAGATTACCAGCCAGGCTGACAAAATGGAGGGGCCCTACTGGGCACTGTGGGGGAACCACTTCTATAGGCAGGTTAAGAGTTATACACACACACACACACACACACACACACACACACACACACAGGTTCAGCCAATAGGCATGGTAGGGTAGCTGACAGGATCAATAGATGTCAGATGGAGACTTCAGAGCTGTTAGAATCACAGGCTTGTTGTTGCCCTGGACAGACAGAGACTGGTTAGAATCACAGGCTTGTTGTTTCCCTGGACAGACAGAGACTGGTTAGAATCACAGGCTTGTTGTTTCCCTGGACAGACAGAGACTGGTTAGAATCACAGGCTTGTTGTTTCCCTGGACAGACAGAGACTGGTTAGAATCACAGGCTTGTTGTTTCCCTGGACAGACAGAGACTGGTTAGAATCACAGGCTTGTTGTTTCCCTGGACAGACAGAGACTGGTTAGAATCACAGGCTTGTTATTCCCTGGACAGACAGAGACTGGTTAGAATCACAGGCTTGTTGTTCCCCTGGACAGACAGAGACTGGTTAGAATCACAGGCTTGTTGTTTCCCTGGACAGACAGAGACTGGTTAGAATCACAGGCTTGTTATTCCCTGGACAGACAGAGACTGGTTAGAATCACAGGCTTGTTGTTTCCCTGGACAGACAGAGACTGGTTAGAATCACAGGCTTGTTGTTTCCCTGGACAGACAGAGACTGGTTAGAATCACAGGCTTGTTGTTTCCCTGGACAGACAGAGACTGGTTAGAATCACAGGCTTGTTATTCCCCTGGACAGACAGAGACTGGTTAGAATCACAGGCTTGTTATTCCCTGGACAGACAGAGACTGGTTAGAATCACAGGCTTGTTGTTTCCCTGGACAGACAGAGACTGGTTAGAATCACAGGCTTGTTGTTTCCCTGGACAGACAGAGACTGGTTAGAATCACAGGCTTGTTGTTTCCCTGGACAGACAGAGTTTTGATCACTACGAGAGGATGTCAGACCCCGGTGATTATTGCCGATGAGCTTCTGATTCTAACACGGTGAAGATGGTGCCTCTTCCTGTTCGGGCGGCGCTCGGCGGTCGTCGTCGCCGTCCTACTAGCTGCCACCGATCCCCGTTTCTGTCTCAGTTAGTTGTGCCTGATTAGTTTCATCTGTTTGTTGTTTGGGTTTTTGTTTTGGGGCTATTTAAACCCGGTAGGGGCCGCCTGCTTCTGTGCGGGCTTGTTCTTCTGTTCCATGGTGTGTGGATTTATTTGGATTCCTTTTTCCGGAAGGTTCCGTCCTGTTTGTTGGACTTGGGTATTTATGCGCCCTTGTGTGTGGCGTGACTCTGTTCCTGGAATAAAGACCCACGTTTGAACTCTGCTCTCTGCGCCCGACTCCTCCACCCACAACTCCTAGAAACCGTGACACACGGCCTCAGTACATCAGGAAAAGGACAAGACGCGTTCAACCACATGTCTGTTATGTCACAGCTTTCTTCAGGAAGAATTGAAATGGGAGATATTTAGAGCTAAATCTGGTACAATATTTAAGATACACAGCTTTTATTTTTTTTTAAAAACCATATAATTCCATGTCAAATATTATAATGAATAATAGTGAACTAAAGCATCTCTATGCTTTGTTACACACTCGCTGTTTGGCTCATAGAAAACATCCTCATCCCTTTAGTTGTGCTGTTGATTATATCCACAGGTCTTAATTATAATTCCTGTAGCAGCCATCTCTAATAGCTGGTCTGCTCTCATCGTGACATAGCTACATCCAAAATGGCCACCCTATTCACTATACAGCGCACTACTTTGGATCCAGGGCGCATAGGGCTCTGGTTAACATCAGGTGCACTATGTAGCGAATGGCAGGGTTCGGATTGGGACGCTTGTCATATTTAAATGTCAATCAGGCGCTATGCAGATCACTGAAGCAGTAATTACACCCAATTAGTTAGCAGCGTTATACAGTAATTAGTAGAGTGACAAATTAATTTCATGACTCAACACAAATCACCATTATCAAAAGAAATGAGAACTACAATGCTAACTGTGGAATTAATGTGTATTTCTCTCCTAGGAAAATACATGCTAACTGTGGAATTAATGTGTATTTCTCTCCTAGGAAAATACATGCTAACTGTGGAATTAATGTGTATTTCTCTCCTAGGAAAATACATGCTAACTGTGGAATTAATGTGTATTTCTCTACTAGGAAAATAAATGCTAACTGTGGAATAAGGGTGCTAACTAGCGACAGGGAAGGGTACTAACTAGTGACCGGGAAGGGTACTAACTAGCGACAGGGAAGGGTACTAACTAGTGACATGGAAGGGTACTAACTAGTGACAGGGAAGGGTACTAACTAGTGACAGGGAAGGGGTACTAACTAGTGAGAGGGAAGGGTACTAACTAGTGACAGGGAAGAGTACTAACTAGTGGCAGGGAAGGGTACTAACTAGTGACAGGGAAGGGTACTAACTAGTGACAGGGAAGGGGTACTAACTAGTGGCAGGGAAGGGTACTAACTAGTGACAGGGAAGGGTACTAACTAGTGACAGGAAAGGGTACTAACTAGTGGCAGGGAAGAGTACTAACTAGTGACAGGGAAGGATACTAACTAGTGACAGGGAAGGGTACTAACTAGTGACAGGGAAGGGTACTAACTAGTGACAGGGAAGGGTACTAACTAGTGACAGGGAAGAGTACTAACTAGTGACAGGGAAGGATACTAACTAGTGACAGGGAAGAGTACTAACTAGTGACAAGGAAGGGTACTAACTAGTGACAGGGAAGGGTACTAACTAGTGACAGGGAAGGGTACTAACTAGTGACAGGGAAGGGTACTAACTAGTGAGAGGGAAGGGTACTAACTAGTGACAGGGAAGGGTACTAACTAGTGAGAGGGAAGGGTACTGACTAGTGAGAGGGAAGGGTACTAACTAGTGACAGGGAAGGATACTAACTAGTATAACTATGTATATTTTGGATGATTGAGGAAACAGGAAGTGATGTAATCATGTACAGTAGGTAGTCTATACCACTGTCATAATGTAATGTATGTTTAATCTGGATGGTTGAGGAAACAGGAAGTGATGTAACCATGTACAGTAGGTAGTCTATACCACTGTCATAATGTAATGTATGTTTAATCTGGATGGTTGAGGAAACAGGAAGTGATGGAGGCCTATAATGTAACCATGGTCTATACCATTGTATGCCATTGAGGAAGTGGCCAAATGAAATTCTCATCATATTTTTCAGCAGCGTTCTCCATTTCAGTCTAAGCTGTTGTACTCATTCATGTTTGCCAGATAATAATTATATCTTAAGGCTGTGTGTATAAACAGTTGAAGGACAGACAAACCGTATGTTGAAGTCAAAGTGAGTGTCCCAAATGGCACTCTATTCCCTATATAGTGCACTTATTCTTACTAGGGCCCCTAGGGCTTTGATCAAAAGGAGTGCACTATGTAGACAATAGGGTGCCAGAGTCCTACTGACCCTGGTCTAAAGTAGTGCACTATGTAGGGAATAGGGCTCTGGTCTAAAGTAGTGCACTATATAGGGAATAGGGTTCTGGTCTAAAGTAGTGTACTATATAGGGAATAGGGCTCTGGTCTAAAGTAGTGCACTATATAGGGAATAGGGCTCTGGTCTAAAGTAGTGCACTACATAGGGAATAGGGCTCTGGTCTATAGTAGTGCACTATATAGGGAATAGGGCTCTGGTCTATAGTAGTGCACTATATAGGGAATAGGGCTCTGGTCTATAGTAGTGCACTATATAGGGAATAGGGCTCTGGTCTATAGTAGTGCACTATATAGGGAATAGGGCTCTGGTCTATAGTAGTACCACTATATAGGGAATAGGGCTCTGGTCTATAGTAGTGCACTATATAGGGAATAGGGCTCTGGTCTATAGTAGTGTACTATATAGGGAATAGGGCTCTGGTCTATAGTAGTACCACTATATAGGGAATAGGGCTCTGGTCTATAGTAGTACCACTATATAGGGAACGGGGTTCCATAGGGCTCTGGTCTAAAGTAGTGCACTAGATAGGGAACGGGGTTCCATAGGGCTCTGGTCTAAAGTAGTGCACTAGATAGGGAACGGGGTTCCATAGGGCTCTGGTCTAAAGTAGTGCACTAGATAGGGAACGGGGGTTTGTCATATCAGACTGTTCCTGATGAGCGCCGTGTGTTCCTGAGATTGTGCTTTGTACTTGATGAGACTAAAACATGTTATCCACAGAAACATCGCCTCTATGCAACGAGGGTTTGTTGTTTTCCCTGATAATAATTTAATTCACTTCCTTTGTGTGCGAGAAGAGAAAAACATCGTCATCCTCTCCAGCTAAGGGTTAGGGTTAGGGTTAGGGTTAGGGTTAGGGTTAGGGTTAGGGTTAGCTAAGGCCGAAACACAGAGAGCACAGTCACAGATAATAAATAGACAGCGGGAGATTGCCTTCGTCAAGTGTTCCTGAAGTTCAGAATAACAGTGAAAGGATCCGTCCCAAATGGCTCCCTATTCCCTATATAGTCCACTACTTTATACCAGAGCCCTATTCCCTATATAGTGCACTACTATAGACCAGAGCCCTATTCCCTATGTAGTCCACTACTTTATACCAGAGCCCTATTCCCTATATAGTACACTACTATAGACCAGAGCCCTATTCCCTATATAGTCCACTACTTTAGACCAGAGCCCTATTCCCTATATAGTCCACTACTTTAGACCAGAGCCCTATTCCCTATATAGTCCACTACTTTAGACCAGAGCCCTATTCCCTATATATAGTGGACTACTGTAGACCAGAGCCCTATTCCCTATATATAGTGCACTACTTTAGACCCCGAGCCTTATGGGTCCTATTTATAGCCCAAGGGGTCTTGGTCTAAAGTAGTGCACTATATATAGGGAATAGGGTTTCATTTGGGACGCAGACCCAGATCTCCACGTGGGATTTTTCTCACCAGGACTGAACAATACAAGGTTTTACAATGAGAGTGCTGAGATTCAACGAATCACAATTGTTTATTTTTAGAGACGAATGTAATTTTGTGGACAAAGCCAAACCATTTCCATGGTGATACAATTACACTCTGGATGCTAGCCAAATGGCAACGATTCCCACAGTGCACTTCTTCTGACCAATACCAGTAGGGCTCTACAGTAATTCAAACAAGCACAGCACTTACACAAATGACTGATGATTGGCTGAGAGAAATTGATGATCATTTTTTTTTTGTGGGGGCTGTTCTGTTAGACTTCCGTGTGGCTTTTTGACATTTATCGATCATAGTTTGCTGCTGGATAAACGTGTGTGTTATGGCTTTACACCCCTGGCTATAATGTGGATAAAGAGTTTCCTGTCTAACAGAACACAGAGGGTGTTCTAGAATGGAATCCTCTCCAACATAATCCAGGTAACAGAACACAGAGAGTTCTTTAATGGAAGCCTCTCCCACATAATCCAGGTAACAGAACACAGAGAGTTCTTTAATGGAAGCCTCTCCCACATAATCCAGGTAACAGAACACAGAGAGTTCTTTAATGGAAGCCTCTCCCACATAATCCAGGTAACAGAACACAGAGAGTTCTTTAATGGAAGCCTCTCCCACATAATCCAGGTAACAGAACACAGAGGGTGTTCTAGAATGGAATCCTCTCCAACATAATCCAGGTAACAGAACACAGAGGGTGTTCTAGAATGGAATCCTCTCCAACATAATCCAGGTAACAGAACACAGAGGGTTCTTTAATGGAAGCCTCTCCAACATAATCCAGGTAACAGAACACAGAGGGTGTTCTAGAATGGAAGCCTCTCCAACATAATCCAGGTAACAGAACACAGAGGGTGTTCTAGAATGGAAGCCTCTCCAACATAATCCAGGTAACAGAACACAGAGGGTGTTCTAGAATGGAAGCCTCTCCAACATAATCCAGGTAACAGAACACAGAGGGTGTTCTCTAATGGAAGCCTCTCCAACATAATCCAGGTAACAGAACACAGAGGGTGTTCTCTAATGGAAGCCTCTCCAACATAATCCAGGTAACAGAACACAGAGGGTTCTTTAATGGAAGCCTCTCCAACATAATCCAGGTAACAGAACACAGAGGGTGTTCTAGAATGGAATCCTCTCCAACATAATCCAGGTAACAGAACACAGAGGGTGTTCTAGAATGGAATCCTCTCCAACATAATCCAGGTAACAGAACACAGAGGGTGTTCTAGAATGGAAGCCTCTCCAACATAATCCAGGTAACAGAACACAGAGGGTGTTCTCTAATGGAAGCCTCTCCAACATAATCCAGGTAACAGAACACAGAGGGTGTTCTAGAATGGAAGCCTCTCCAACATAATCCAGGTAACAGAACACAGAGGGTGTTCTAGAATGGAAGCCTCTCCAACATAATCCAGGTAACAGAACACAGAGGGTGTTCTCTAATGGAAGCCTCTCCAACATAATCCAGGTAACAGAACACAGAGAGTGTTCTCTAATGGAAGCCTCTCCAACATAATCCAGGTAACAGAACACAGAGGGTGTTCTAGAATGGAATCCTCTCCAACATAATCCAGGTAACAGAACACAGAGGGTGTTCTAGAATGGAAGCCTCTCCAACATAATCCAGGTAACAGAACACAGAGGGTGTTCTCTAATGGAAGCCTCTCCAACATAATCCAGGTAACAGAACACAGAGGGTGTTCTTTAATGGAAGCCTCTCCAACATAATCCAGGTAACAGAACACAGAGGGTGTTCTCTAATGGAAGCCTCTCCAACATAATCCAGGTAACAGAACACAGAGGGTGTTCTAGAATGGAAGCCTCTCCAACATAATCCAGGTAACAGAACACAGAGGGTGTTCTAGAATGGAAGCCTCTCCAACATAATCCAGGTAACAGAACACAGAGGGTGTTCTAGAATGGAATCCTCTCCAACATAATCCAGGTAACAGAACACAGAGGGTGTTCTAGAATGGAAGCCTCTCCAACATAATCCAGGTAACAGAACACAAAGGGTGTTCTAGAATGGAATCCTCTCCAACATAATCCAGGTAACAGAACACAGAGGGTGTTCTAGAATGGAAGCCTCTCCAACATAATCCAGGTAACAGAACACAGAGGGTGTTCTAGAATGGAAGCCCCTCCAACATAATCCAGGTAGATTCAGGCATTGGAAAAAGGGAAGCTGTTTAGGCTCATAAATTGTTCAATCTTGACTAATGAATTGCCATTGGCTTTGAGTAAAGCCAGAGTGTCTATGTATGCAGATGACTCAACATTATACACGTCAGCTACTACAGAGACTGAAATGACTGCAACACTCAACAAAGAGCTGCAGTTAGTTTCAGAGTGGGTGGCAAGGAATAACTTAGCCCCAAATATTTATAAAACTAAAAGCATTTTATTTGGGACAAATCATTCACTAAAGCAGAAACCTCAACTAAATATTGTAATAAATCATGTGGAAATTGAGCAAGTTGAGGTGACTAAACTGCTTGGAGTAACCCTGGATGGAGTAGCCCTGGATGGAGTAACCCTGTATTGTAAACTATCATGGTCAAAACATGTAGCTAAGATGGGGAGAAGTCTGTCCATATTAAATCGATGCTCTACCTTCTTAACAACACTGTCAACAAGGCAGGTCCTAGTTCCTACCTTCTTAACAACACTATCAACAAGGCAGGTCCTACAGGCCCTAGTTTCTACCTTCTTAACAGCACTATCAACAAGGCAGGTCCTACAGGCCCTAGTTTCTACCTTCTTAACAGCACTGTCAACAAGGCAGGTCCTACAGGCCCTAGTTTCTACCTTCTTAACAGCACTATCAACAAGGCAGGTCCTAGTTTCTACCTTCTTAACAACACTGTCAACAAGGCAGGTCCTACAGGTCCTAGTTTCTACTTTCGTAACAACACTATCAACAAGGCAGGTCCTACAGGTCCTAGTTTCTACTTTCTTAACAACACTATCAACAAGGCAGGTCCTACAGGCCCTAGTTCCTACCTTCTTAACAACACTATCAACAAGGCAGGTCCTACAGGTCCTAGTTTCTACTTTCTTAACAACACTATCAACAAGGCAGGTCCTACAGGCCCTAGTTTCTACCTTCTTAACAACACTATCAACAAGGCAGGTCCTACAGGCCCTAGTTTCTACCTTCTTAACAGCACTGTCAACAAGGCAGGTCCTACAGGCCCTAGTTTCTACCTTCTTAACAACACTATCAACAAGGCAGGTCCTACAGGTCCTAGTTTCTACCTTCTTAACAACACTATCAACAAGGCAGGTCCTACAGGCCCAAGTTTCTACCTTCTTAACAGCACTGTCAACAAGGCAGGTCCTACAGGCCCTAGTTTCTACCTTCTTAACAACACTATCAACAAGGCAGGTCCTACAGGCCCTAGTTTCTACCTTCTTAACAACACTATCAACAAGGCAGGCCCTACAGGCACTAGTTTCTACCTTCTTAACACTACTATCAACAAGGCAAGTCCTAGTTTCTACCTTCTTAACAACACTATCAACAAGGCAGGTCCTACAGGCCCTAGTTTCCACCTTCTTAACAACACTATCAACAAGGCAGGTCCTACAGGCCCTAGTTTCTACCTTCGTAACATCACTATCAACAAGGCAGGTCCTACAGGCCCTAGTTTCTACCTTCGTAACAACACTATCAACAAGGCAGGTCCTACAGGCCCTAGTTTCTACCTTCTTAACAACACTATCAACAAGGCAGGCCCTACAGGCACTAGTTTCTACCTTCTTAACACTACTATCAACAAGGCAAGTCCTAGTTTCTACCTTCTTAACAACACTATCAACAAGGCAGGTCCTACAGGCCCTAGTTTCCACCTTCTTAACAACACTATCAACAAGGCAGGTCCTACAGGCCCTAGTTTCTACCTTCGTAACATCACTATCAACAAGGCAGGTCCTACAGGCCCTAGTTTCTACCTTCGTAACAACACTATCAACAAGGCAGGTCCTACAGGCCCTAGTTTCTACCTTCGTAACACCACTATCAACAAGGCAGGTCCTACAGGCCCTAGTTTCTACCTTCGTAACATCACTATCAACAAGGCAGGTCCTACAGGCCCTAGTTTCTACCTTCGTAACAACACTATCAACAAGGCAGGTCCTACAGGCCCTAGTTTCTACCTTCGTAACATCACTATCAACAAGGCAGGTCCTACAGGCCCTAGTTTCTACCTTCTTAACAACACTATCAACAAGGCAGGTCCTACAGGCCCTAGTTTCTACCTTCTTAACAACACTATCAACAAGACAGGTCCTACAGGCCCTAGTTTCTACCTTCTTAACAACACTATCAACAAGGCAGGTCCTACAGGCCCTAGTTTCTACCTTCTTAACAACACTATCAACAAGGCAGGTCCTACAGGCCCTAGTTTCTACCTTCTTAACAACACTATCAACAAGGCAGGTCCTACAGGCCCTAGTTTCTACCTTCTTAACAACACTATCAACAAGGCAGGTCCTACAGGCCCTAGTTTCTACCTTCTTAACAACACTATCAACAAGGCAGGTCCTACAGGACCTAGTTTCTACCTTCTTAACAACACTATCAACAAGACAGGTCATACAGGCCCTAGTTTCTACCTTCTTAACAACACTATCAACAAGGCAGGTCCTACAGGCCCTAGTTTCTACCTTCTTAACAACACTATCAACAAGACAGGTCCTACAGGCCCTAGTTTCTACCTTCTTAACAACACTATCAACAAGACAGGTCCTACAGGCCCTAGTTTCTACCTTCTTAACAACACTATCAACAAGACAGGTCCTACAGGCCCTAGTTTCTACCTTCTTAACAACACTATCAACAAGACAGGTCCTACAGGCCCTAGTTTCTACCTTCTTAACAACACTATCAACAAGACAGGTCCTACAGGCCCTAGTTTCTACCTTCTTAACAACACTATCAACAAGACAGGTCCTACAGGCCCTAGTTTCTACCTTCTTAACAACACTATCAACAAGGCAGGTCCTACAGGCCCTAGTTTCTACCTTCTTAACAACACTATCAACAAGGCAGGTCCTACAGGCCCTAGTTTCTACCTTCTTAACAGCACTATCAACAAGGCAGGTCCTACAGGTCCTAGTTTCTACCTTCTTAACAACACTATCAACAAGGCAGGTCCTACAGGCCCTAGTTTCTACCTTCTTAACCTATCAACCTATCAACACTATCAACAAGGCAGGTCCTACAGGCCCTAGTTTCTACCTTCTTAACAACACTATCAACAAGGCAGGTCCTACAGGCCCTAGTTTCTACCTTCTTAACCTATCAACCTATCAACACTATCAACAAGGCAGGTCCTACAGGCCCTAGTTTCTACCTTCGTAACATCACTATCAACAAGGCAGGTCCTACAGGCTCTAGTTTCTACCTTCGTAACATCACTATCAACAAGGCAGGTCCTACAGGCCCTAGTTTTGTCACACCTGGACTACTGTTCAGTCGTGTGGTCAGGTGACACAAAAAATGACTTTTTTTGTTTGCAATTGTCTCAGAACAGGGCAGCACGGCTGGTTCAGAACAGGGCAGCACGGCTGGTTCAGAACAGGGCAGCACGGCTGGTTCAGAACAGGGCAGCACGGCTGGTTCAGAACAGGGCAGCATGGCTGGTTCAGAACAGGGCAGCACGGCTGGTTCAGAACAGGGCAGCACGGCTGGTTCAGAACAGGGCAGCACGGCTGGTTCAGAACAGGGCAGCACGGCTGGTTCAGAACAGGACAACACGGCTGGTTCAGAACAGGGCAGCACGGCTGGTTCAGAACAGGGCAGCACGGCTGGTTCAGAACAGGGCAGCACGGCTGGTTCAGAACAGGGCAGCACGGCTGGTTCAGAACAGGGCAGCACGGCTGGTTCAGAACAGGGCAGCACGGCTGGTTCAGAACAGGACAACACGGCTGGTTCAGAACAGGACAACACGGCTGGCCCTTGGATGTACACAGAGAGCTAACATTAATAATACGCATGTCAATCTCTCCTGGCTCAAAGTGGAGGAGAGGTTGACTTCATCACTGCTTGTATTTATGAGAGGTATTGACATGTTGAATTCACCGAGCTGTCTGTCTAAACTACTAACACACAGCTCAGACACCCATACATACCCCACAAGACATGCCACCAGAGGTCTGTTTAAACTACTAACACACAGCTCAGACACCCATACATACCCCACAAGACATGTCACCAGAGGTCTCTTCACAGTCCCCAAGTCCAGAACAGACTATGGGAGGTGCACAGTACTACATAGAGCCATGACTACATTACATGGAACTCTATTCCACAGTACTACATAGAGCCATGACTACATGGAACTCTATTCCACAGTACTACATAGAGCCATGACTACATGGAACTCTATTCCACAGTACTACATAGAGACATGACTACATGGAACTCTATTCCACAGTACTACATAGAGACATGACCACATGGAACTCTATTCCACAGTACTACATAGAGTCATGACTACATGGAACTCTATTCCACAGTACTACATAGAGGCATGACTACATGGAACTCTATTCCACAGTACCACATAGAGCCATGACTACATGGAACTCTATTCCACAGTACTACATAGAGCCATGACTACATGGAACTCTATTCCACAGTACTACATAGAGCCATGACTACATGGAACTCTATTCCACAGTACTACATAGAGTCATGACTACATGGAACTCTATTCCACAGTACTACATAGAGCCATGACTACATGGAACTCTTTTCCACAGTACTACATAGAGTCATGACTACATGGAACTCTATTCCACAGTACTACATAGAGCCATGACTACATGAAACTCTATTCCACAGTACTACATAGAGCCATGACTACATGGAACTCTATTCCACAGTACTACATAGAGCCATGACTACATGGAACTCTATTCCACAGTAATACATAGATTAACACTTGAAGACGTTAAGAAGCCTTTTGGACCTAGACCAGCGCGCCGGTAAACGCTTGCCGTGTGGTAGCAGAGAGAACAGTCTATGACTAGGGCCTTCCTCTGACACCGCCTGGTATAGAGGTCCTGGATGGCAGGAATCTTGGCCCCAGTGGTGTACTGGACCGTACTGTATACGGTGTAATGTAGTACTGTACTGTATACTGTGTAGTACTGTACTGTATACTGTGTGGTGCAGTACTGTACTGTATACTGTGTAGTACTGTACTGTATACTGTGTAGTACTGTACTGTATACTGTATGGTGCAGTACTGTACTGTATACTGTGTAGTACTGTACTGTATACTGTGTAGTACTGTATACTGTGTAGTACTGTACTGTATACTGTATACTGTGTGGTGCAGTACTGTATACTGTGTGGTGTAGTACTGTATACTGTGTAGTACTGTACTGTATACTGTGTGGTGTAGTACTGTACTGTATACTGTGTGGTGTAGTACTGTATACTGTGTAGTACTGTACTGTATACTGTGTGGTGTAGTACTGTACTGTATACTGTGAAGTGTAGTACTGTATACTGTATACTGTGTGGTGCAGTACTGTACTGTATACTGTGTGGTGTAGTACTGTACTGTATACTGTATGGTGCAGTACTGTATTGTATACTGTGTATTACTGTACTGTATACTGTGTAGTACTGTACTGCATACTGCATGGTGCAGTACTGTACTGTATACTGTGTGGTGTAGTACTGTATACTGTGTAGTACTGTACTGTATACTGTGTAGTACTGTACTGTATACTGTGTGGTGCAGTACTGTACTGTATACGGTGTGGTGCTGTACTGTACTGTATACTGTGTGGTGTAGTACTGTACTGTATACTGTGTGGTGTAGTACTGTATACTGTATACTGTGTAGTGCAGTACTGTACTGTATACTGTGTGGTGTAGTACTGTATACTGTGTAGTACTGTACTGTATACTGTGTAGTACTGTACTGTATACTGTGTGGTGTAGTACTGTACTGTATACTGTGTGGTGTAGTACTGTATACTGTGTGGTGCAGTACTGTACTGTATACTGTGTGTTGGAGTACTGTATTCTGTGTGGTGCAGTACTGTACTGTATACTGTGTGGTGGAGTACTGTATACTGTGTGGTGCAGTACTGTACTGTATACTGTGTGGTGTAGTACTGTATACTGTGTGGTGCAGTACTGTACTGTATACTGTGTGGTGTAGTACTGTATACTGTGTGGTGCAGTACTGTATACTGTGTGGTGCAGTACTGTACTGTATACTGTATACGGTGTGGTGCTGTACTGTACTGTATACTGTGTGGTGTAGTACTGTATACTGTAAACTGTGTGGTGCAGTACTGTACTGCATACTGTGTGGTGTAGTACTGTATACTGTGCGGTGCTGTACTGTATTGTACACTGTGTGGTGCAGTACTGTATACTATGTGGTGCAGTACTGTATACTGTGTGGTGTTGTACTGTATTGTATACTGTGTGGTGTAGTACTGTACTGCATACTGTGTGGTGTAGTACTGTATACTGTGTGGTGCAGTACTGTATACTGTGTGGTGCAGTACTGTACTGTATACTGTATGGTGCAGTACTGTATACTATGTGGTGCAGTACTGTATACTGTGTGGTGTTGTACTGTATTGTATACTGTGTGGTGTAGTACTGTATACTGTGTGGTGCAGTACTGTACTGCATACTGTGTGGTGTAGTACTGTATACTGTGTGGTGCAGTACTGTATACTGTGTGGTGCAGTACTGTACTGTATACTGTGTGGTGTAGTACTGTACTGTATACTGTGTGGTGTAGTATTGTATACTGTGTGGTGCAGTACTGTACTGCATACTGTGTGGTGTAGTACTGTATACTGTGTGGTGCAGTACTGTATACAGTGTGGTGCAGTACTGTACTGTATACTGTATGGTGCAGTACTGTATACTGTGTGGTGCAGTACTGTATACGGTGTGGTGTAGTACTGTACTGTACACTGTATGGTGCAGTACTGTATACTGTGTGGTGTAGTACTGTATACTATGTGGTGTAGTACTGTACTGTATACTGTGTGGTGTAGTACTGTACTGTATACTGTGTGGTGCTGTACTGTACTGTATACTGTGTGGTGTAGTACTGTATACTGTGTGGTGCAGTACTGTACTGTATACTGTATGGTGCAGTACTGTATACTGTGTGGTGTAGTACTGTATACTGTGTGGTGTAGTACTGTACTGTATACTGTGTGGTGTAGTACTGTACTGTATACTGTGTGGTGCTGTACTGTACTGTATACTGTGTGGTGTAGTACTGTACTGTATACTGTGTGGTGCTGTACTGTACTGTATACTGTGTGGTGTAGTACTGTATACTGTGTGGTGCAGTACTGTACTGCATACTGTGTGGTGTAGTACTGTATACTGTGTGGTGCTGTACTGTACTGTACACTGTGTGGTGCAGTACTGTATACTATGTGGTGTAGTACTGTATACTGTGCGGTGCTGTACTGTATTGTATACTGTGTGGTGCAGTACTGTACTGTATACTGTGTGGTGTAGTACTGTATACTGTGTGGTGCAGTACTGTATACTGTGTGGTGCAGTACTGTACTGTATACTGTATACGGTGTGGTGCTGTACTGTACTGTATACTGTGTGGTGTAGTACTGTATACTGTAAACTGTGTGGTGCAGTACTGTACTGCATACTGTGTGGTGTAGTACTGTATACTGTGCGGTGCTGTACTGTATTGTACACTGTGTGGTGCAGTACTGTATACTATGTGGTGCAGTACTGTATACTGTGTGGTGTTGTACTGTATTGTATACTGTGTGGTGTAGTACTGTACTGCATACTGTGTGGTGTAGTACTGTATACTGTGTGGTGCAGTACTGTATACTGTGTGGTGCAGTACTGTACTGTATACTGTATGGTGCAGTACTGTATACTATGTGGTGCAGTACTGTATACTGTGTGGTGTTGTACTGTATTGCATACTGTGTGGTGTAGTACTGTATACTGTGTGGTGCAGTACTGTACTGCATACTGTGTGGTGTAGTACTGTATACTGTGTGGTGCAGTACTGTATACTGTGTGGTGCAGTACTGTACTGTATACGGTGTGGTGCTGTACTGTACTGTATACTGTGTGGTGTAGTACTGTACTGTATACTGTGTGGTGTAGTACTGTATACTGTGTGGTGCAGTACTGTACTGCATACTGTGTGGTGTAGTACTGTATACTGTGTGGTGCAGTACTGTATACAGTGTGGTGCAGTACTGTACTGTATACTGTATGGTGCAGTACTGTATACTGTGTGGTGCAGTACTGTATACGGTGTGGTGTAGTACTGTACTGTACACTGTATGGTGCAGTACTGTATACTGTGTGGTGTAGTACTGTATACTATGTGGTGTAGTACTGTACTGTATACTGTGTGGTGTAGTACTGTACTGTATACTGTGTGGTGCTGTACTGTACTGTATACTGTGTGGTGTAGTACTGTATACTGTGTGGTGCAGTACTGTACTGTATACTGTATGGTGCAGTACTGTATACTGTGTGGTGTAGTACTGTATACTGTGTGGTGTAGTACTGTACTGTATACTGTGTGGTGTAGTACTGTACTGTATACTGTGTGGTGCTGTACTGTACTGTATACTGTGTGGTGTAGTACTGTACTGTATACTGTGTGGTGCTGTACTGTACTGTATACTGTGTGGTGTAGTACTGTATACTGTGTGGTGCAGTACTGTACTGCATACTGTGTGGTGTAGTACTGTATACTGTGTGGTGCTGTACTGTACTGTACACTGTGTGGTGCAGTACTGTATACTATGTGGTGTAGTACTGTATACTGTGCGGTGCTGTACTGTATTGTATACTGTGTGGTGCAGTACTGTACTGTATACTGTGTGGTGTAGTACTGTACTGTATACTGTTGGATGGTGAGGGTACTGCCATACTGCCCCGTGGCCACATCGTGAGTCAGCAGCATGATAACAAACTGGCTGATCTGAACACAGAGAGAAGGGGGAGGAGGTGGGCACCCTATCCCCTATATAGTACACTACTATAGACCAGGACCCAATTCCCTATATAGTGCACTACTATAAACCAGAGCCCTATTTCCTATATAGTACACTACTATAGACCAGAGCCCTATTCCCTATATAGTGCACTACTGTTGACCAGGGCCCTATTCCCTATATAGTACACTACTATAGACCAGAGCCCTATTCCCTATATAGTGCACTACTGTTGACCAGGGCCCTATTCCCTATATAGTACACTACTTTAGACCAGAGCCCTATTCCCTATATAGTACACTACTATAGACCAGGGCCCTATTCCCTATATAGTGCACTACTGTTGACCAGGGCCCTATTCCCTATATATTGCACTACTGTTGACCAGGGCCCTATTCCCTATATAGTACACTACTTTAGACCAGAGCCCTATTCCCTATATAGTACACTACTATAGACCAGGGCCCTATTCCCTATATAGTGCACTACTGTTGACCAGGGCCCTATTCCCTATATAGTGCACTACTGTTGACCAGGGCCCTATTCCCTATATAGTGCACTACTATAGACCAGAGCCCTATTCCCTATATAGTACACTACTTTAGACCAGAGCCCTATTCCCTATATAGTGCACTACTGTTGACCAGGGCCCTATTCCCTATATAGTGCACTACTGTTGACCAGGGCCCTATTCCCTATATAGTGCACTACTGTTGACCAGGGCCCATGTTCAAGTCCAATACAACCAACCTTCTTCTAGTCTGGTCATCATAACACCCCTGACCTCATAGATACTGTATAATAAAACATAATCATAACAGCTCTGACCTCCGACCCCTAGGTGATGATGTCATCAGATGAATGTTCTCTGTGAAGGTCACAGAGCTTGAGACGGAGCGGCCTAGCGAGACGAGGGGTTGATGGTTACTCATGTGTTAAGATTAATTATGTTAATGGATTCATTATTTACTACTCCTCTCAGACAAAATGGCACCCTATTCCCTACATAGTACACTCCTTTAGACCAGGGTCAGTAGGACTCTGGCACCCTATTCCCTACATAGTACACTCCTTTAGACCAGGGTCAGTAGGACTCTGGCACCCTATTCCCTACATAGTACACTCCTTTAGACCAGGGTCAGTAGGACTCTGGCACCCTATTCCCTACATAGTACACTACTGTTGAGCAGGGTCAGTAGGACTCTGGCACCCTATTCCCTACATAGTACACTCCTTTAGACCAGGGTCAGTAGGACTCTGGCACCCTATTCCCTACATAGTACACTCCTTTAGACCAGGGTCAGTAGGACTCTGGCACCCTATTCCCTACATAGTACACTCCTTTAGACCAGGGTCAGTAGGACTCTGGCACCCTATTCCCTACATAGTACACTCCTTTAGACCAGGGTCAGTAGGACTCTGGCACCCTATTCCCTACATAGTACACTCCTTTAGACCAGGGTCAGTAGGACTCTGGCACCCTATTCCCTACATAGTACACTCCTTTAGACCAGGGTCAGTAGGACTCTGGCACCCTATTCCCTACATAGTACACTCCTTTAGACCAGGGTCAGTAGGACTCTGGCACCCTATTCCCTACATAGTACACTACTGTTGAGCAGGGTCAGTAGGACTCTGGCACCCTATTCCCTACATAGTACACTCCTTTAGACCAGGGTCAGTAGGACTCTAGCACCCTATTCCCTACATAGTACACTCCTTTAGACCAGGGTCAGTAGGACTCTGGCACCCTATTCCCTACATAGTACACTCCTTTAGACCAGGGTCAGTAGGACTCTGGCACCCTATTCCCTACATAGTACACTCCTTTAGACCAGGGTCAGTAGGACTCTGGCACCCTATTCCCTACATAGTACACTCCTTTAGACCAGGGTCAGTAGGACTCTGGCACCCTATTCCCTACATAGTACACTCCTTTAGACCAGGGTCAGTAGGACTCTGGCACCCTATTCCCTACATAGTACACTCCTTTAGACCAGGGTCAGTAGGACTCTGGCACCCTATTCCCTACATAGTACACTACTGTTGAGCAGGGTCAGTAGGACTCTGGCACCCTATTCCCTACATAGTACACTACTGTTGAGCAGGGTCAGTAGGACTCTGGCACACTATTCCCTACATAGTACACTACTGTTGAGCAGGGCCCATGCACCCTATAGACACTGTATATTCGATAGGCAATGACTTGAAAAACGACAAACCTCAGATTTTCCACTTCCTGGTTGGATTTTGTCTCAGGTTTTTTGCCTGCCATATGAGTTCTGTTATACTCACAGACATCATTCAAACAGTTTTAGAAACTTCAGAGTGTTTTCTACCCAAATATAGATTTTGGGTCTGAGTAGCAGGCCGTTTACTCTGGGCACCTTATTATCCAAGCTACTTAATACTGCCCCCCTGTCCCAATGAAGTTAAAGGAGGATCCTGATAGGTTGATAGGAGCTGACTATTAAAGGAGGATCCTGATAGGTTGATAGGAGCTGACTATTAAAGGAGGATCCTGATAGGTTGATAGGAGCTCACTATTAAAGGAGGATCCTGATAGGTTTATAGTAGTTGACTATTAAAGGAGGATCCTGATAGGTTGATAGGAGCTGACTATTAAAGGAGGATCCTGATAGGTTGATAGGAGCTGACTATTAAAGGAGGATCCTGATAGGTTGATAGGAGCTGACTATTAAAGGAGGATCCTGATAGGTTGATAGGAGCTGACTATTAAAGGACGATCCTGATAGGTTGATAGGAGCTGACGATTAAAAGAGGATCCTGATAGGTTGATAGGAGCTCACTATTAAAGGAGGATCCTGATAGGTTGATAGGAGCTGACTATTAAAGGAGGATCCTGATAGGTTTATAGTAGTTGACTATTAAAGGAGGATCCTGATAGGTTGATAGGAGCTGACTATTAAAGGAGGATCCTGATAGGTTTGTCGTGGTTGACCATTAAAGGAGTTCCTTGGAATGAAAACACTACAACAGACAGCTCAAGGCAGAGTTCAGAGTTCAGTGACTTAAACCTGACTGCTCGTTGCTAAGCTAATCACCCCTGTCTGACTGCTCGTTGCTAAGCCAATCACTCCTGTCTGACTGCTCGTTGCTAAGCTAATCACCGCTGTCTGACTGCTCGTTGCTAAGCTAATCACCCCTGTCTGACTGCTCGTTGCTAAGCTAATCACCCCTGTCTGACTGCTCGTTGCTAAGCTAATCACCCCTGTCTGACTGCTCGTTGCTAAGCCAATTGGGGCGGCAGGGTAGCATAGTGGTTAGAGCGTTGGACTAGTAACCGAAAGGTTGCAAGTTTGAATCCCCGAGCTGACAAGGTAGAAATCTGCCGTTCTGCACCCTGAACAAGGCAGTTAACCCACTGTTCTTAGGCCGTCATTGAAAATAAGAATTTGTTCTTAACTGACTTGCCTAGTTAAATAAAGGTAAAATAATCACCCTTGTCTGACTGCACGTTGCTAAGCAAATCACCCCTGTCTGACTGCTCGTTGCTAAGCTAATCACCCTGTCTGACTGCTCGTTGCTAAGCAAATCAACCCTGTCTGACTGCTTGGTATCAACACCTATTACCCTACTACAATAACACTGGGGAGGAAATAGGACCTGGGCCTGGTATCAACACCTATTACCCTACTACAATAACACTGGGGAGGAAATAGGACCTGGGCTTGGTATCAACACCTATTACCCTACTACAATAACACTGGGGAGACAATAGGACCTGGGCCTGGTATCAACACCTATTACCCTACTACAATAACACTGGGGAGGAAATAGGACCTGGGCCTGGTATCAACACCTATTACCC
This sequence comes from Oncorhynchus clarkii lewisi, assembly GCF_045791955.1. NCBI lineage: Eukaryota > Metazoa > Chordata > Actinopteri > Salmoniformes > Salmonidae > Oncorhynchus > Oncorhynchus clarkii. The sequence goes on from NC_092167.1 coordinate 2,930,999, forward strand.
TACTACAATAACACTGGGGAGGAAATAGGACCTGGGCCTGGTATCAACACCTATTACCCTACTACAAAAACACTGGGGAGGAAATAGGACCTGGGCTTGGTATCAACACCTATTACCCTACTACAAAAACACTGGGGAGGAAATAGGACCTGGGCTTGGTATCAACACCTATTACCCTACTACAAAAACACTGGGGAGACAATAGGACCTGGGCTTGGTATCCAATGGTACCCTATTCCCTATTTACTTTGGACTATAGTGCACTATATACGGAATAGGGTGGCATTTGGGATTTTAACCCAGTTATACAGCTAGTTATAAGGCTTTATTGGTTATCATGTTGTCACGCTCGTCCTCCTCTTCTGACGAGGAGTAGCAAGGGTCGGACCAAAGCGCAGCGAGGTATGTGTTCATGACGATATTTATATTCAACTCAGAACACTAAAACAAAAATAACAACGAGGACGAAACGAAACAGTCCTGTCTGGTGACATACACAAAGACAGAAAATAATCACCCACAACTCAAAAGGGGAACCAGGCTACCTAAATATGGTTCTCAATCAGGGACAACGATAAACAGCTGCCTCTGATTGAGAACCATACCAGGCCGAAACACAGAAATCCCAAAACATAGATAAAAGGAACATAGACAACCCACCCAACTCACGCCCTGACCAAACTTAAACAAAGACATAATTAAAGAACTAAGGTCAGAACGTGACAAGAACCTTATAAAGAGATCTTCCGTGAGCTATTTAGACTTTGTAAGAGTTCTGTTGTTACACCAGTCAGCAGTGCTTCTCGCGAGAGAAGCTTCTCAGCTTTAAAACGGATTCAAATCAAATCAAATCAAATGTTATTTGTCACATACACATGATTAGCAGATGTTAATGCGCGTGAGAGTAATACTAGATTCTACAGTCTAACAGCACCTTTATATTCTGGATGGAACTCAGATAATATGAAGGCTGCAGAAAAACAACGATGTTTAATGTCTATGCTTTAGGCTCCGTTTATAAAGGCAAGAGGTAATGTGTGTGTGTGTGTGTGTGTGTGTGTGCGCGCGTGTGTGTGTGTGTGTGTGTGTGTGTGTGTGTGTGTGTGTGGTTCTAAACCCGTTTTTTATTTATTTGACTGTACTGGATCAGATCATTATGATTCATGAATATCAACCCAAATACACAGTTGTAATAACATTTCGCCCACTGAGTTAATTACCGACTAATTTATTACACCGGTTTCAAATGATAGGTTACTAACCTTCATACCGCAGCCGTATAAGTCATTCAATTGTAACAGTAATTAGCTGGCTACAGTATTAACGAGCATGCATGAAAAATAAATAGTTGCCAGTTAAATAATTATCTGTTTGTTCATCAAGTGGTACTGTCAGGCCTCTACTATCATGTAGGATATAAACAGAGGTGGGTCTAATAGCTTATTAGACGTCAAAAACACACAGCAATAACTATTTCGCTGTCGTATCTTGGTGTTCATTGTCGGTCAGTAACGCTGCTGTGAAGAGAAGCTTTGCTAAAAGCATCTTGCAATCGAAAGTGACTGACTGGTTGTTTTTCCTGCGAGGAGTTCAGAGTTTCACCGCTGAGCCGTGAAATGAGGAAGAACAGCTGATGTAGCACGGCGGCAGACATCACACACACACACACACACACACACACACAGCCTGGCTTCGACCTGTGCAGAGTGGTGGGGGGAGGGGAGCTTTCCTTTCACGCCCGGACAGAAAATCCGCTCAACTAAGTCCACAAAACTTAAAAGCGTTGTTACTCTTACGTGTGAATGAGTTTAAGGAATTTATTGTAGGCCCTATTTTAGAAAATAAAAATAAAAATAAATAGTATACTAGCCTGTAACTTATCGAGTGGTTTTTAAAAGTCTACTACCCGTGAAGGATTGCTTGACCAACGGTCCCCTTCAGAATGCCTGGTTGAAAACAGTGGTTATGCATTGAATACCCCCAGGGATTAGCACGTTACATGAATATGACCAATGGAGTACAACTCGAGGCAAGTGACCAACATGAATAAGTAACTTCCTTTAAAACGTCGATAGAACGTAATGGATGCCGCCTGAAAACAGTCCAGTATTTTAGCGGCGTTTCAGCGCTGTCCATGGTGCTACTTTCCCCACATCGTGGCTATAGCCCCCACTCTGTTGCTGCCTGTGTTTTACTGTATCCGTTGGATCACTTGCTGTGTTTTACAAGCGGTAATTATATCGTAATATGTATTCCAGACCTATTTCCCAGTATTGTAGAACACCACGCAACACTACTCAGCTGCGCCCCCCCCCCCCCCCCCCCCCTTATTAATTTGTATTCGAAACTAGCCGTCTCTAGACTAGGTTACTCCTGTGGTGTTTTCTCTTTGAGTTGATTTGAAAAGCATAGCAACGCTATCTCTGTTTCACATCAACTCTCAACTCACATCCTCCCCGCGGCCGACCGACACAGACCCACTCCGAGGCACTGATTGGCTGCTCGCCGCCCCACCTCGCGTCGGTCTGAAGCCATATGCAGCAGCGGAAAACTCCTGATTGGCACAGCCCGCAACCCCCTTCGCGCAGCACGCCAAAAGGAGCTCCAATGGCGGCTTGACCTGTGTGGCTTGGAGGAGGGAGGACGCGGGAGGCTAGGGGGAGGGAGGAAGACAAATCCTTGAGCACAGGGTGAGGGGTGTCAGATTAGAAAAAGGAGAAATGTATTTGTGTGAGCAAAACGTCACACTCGGTAGGCTACTTGCTGTTAGCTATATGACCCGTTTCTCTCTCTCTCTCAGAACAAAATGGCTAACTGCCCCTCTACAGCCCGATCTCTGTGTTACTACAACCGAGTGTTGGTATAATTCAGATGATATGCTACTAACTTCAGACCGCTTGTTTATATTCATTTGTTCTTCTGTATGCTAGTTAGAAAGACACAGAAAGATGTGGAATTATTTAAGACTATAATGCTTTTAACACATAATTCATTAGGCCTTTATTTACTGAGCTGGCACACACAAGATCACATGTTGATAACTGCAGTGAACAATTCTTAACTGGGCATCTAAGCACATAGGCCTATAAGGAACAGAGGTGTATGTCTGTTGGTGTCCAGGCTGACTAGCTAAATCAATAAGGGGAGAGAACATAACCTTTAAATGACCTCAGCTCACTTCTCCTGGTGCTTTTACAGGTCAGAGTTGTCTTACTCAGAATAAACTAGAGCAATGAATAACTAATTTTCCTCTCCAATGCCCAATGTCCCTCTGAGTGTGTTACAGACCCAATGTCCCTCTGAGTGTGTTAAAGACCCAATGTCCCTCTGAGTGTGTTACAGACCCAATGTCCCTCTGAGTGTGTTAAGACCCAATGTCCCTCTGAGTGTGTTACAGACCCAATGTCCCTCTGAGTGTGTTAAGACCCAATGTCCCTCTGAGTGTGTTAAGACCCAATGTCCCTCTGAGTGTGTGTGTGTTAAGACCCAATGTCCCTCTGAGTGTGTTAAAGAGCATTTCTTTGGGGGGGGGGGGGCGGGGGGTAAGTAACAACCTGGTAGTAACATATTAGAACATAACAATGATCACAATATAAGTCTATTATTCTACACGTGATAAAGCCTAACCTTATGCATATTACTGGACTTAATCAAATAGTTATCTATCCTGGATTTAATATTATAGTTATCTATCCTGGATTTAATCAAATAGTTATCTATCCTGGATTTAATATTATAGTTATCTATCCTGGACTTAATAAATTAGTTATCTATCCTGGACTTAATTAATAAAATAGTTATCTATCCTGGATTTAATCAAATAGTTATCTATCCTGGACTTAATTAATAAAATAGTTATCTATCCTGGATTTAATCAAATAGTTATCTATCCTGGACTTAAGAAAATAGTTATCTATCCTGGACTTAATAAAATAGTTATCTATCCTGGACTTAATAAATTAGTTATCTATCCTGGACTTAATTAATAAAATAGTTATCTATCCTGGACTTAATAAATTAGTTATCTATCCTGGACTTAATTAATAAAATAGTTATCTATCCTGGATTTAATCAAATAGTTATCTATCCTGGACTTAATTAATAAAATAGTTATCTATCCTGGATTTAATCAAATAGTTATCTATCCTGGATTTAATAAAATAGTTATCTATCCTGGATTTAATCAAATAGTTATCTATCCTGGATTTAATAAAATAGTTATCTATCCTGGACTTAAGAAAAATAGTTATCTATCCTGGATTTAATCAAATAGTTATCTATCCTGGATTTAATAAAATAGTTATCTATCCTGGACTTAATTAATAAAATAGTTATCTATCCTGGACTTAAGAAAAATAGTAATCTATCCTGGACTTAATAAATTAGTTATCTATCCTGGACTTAATAAATTAGTTATCTATCCTGGACTTAATTAATAAAATAGTTATCTATCCTGGATTTAATCAAATAGTTATCTATCCTGGACTTAAGAAAATAGTTATCTATCCTGGACTTAATTAATAAAATAGTTATCTATCCTGGACTCAAGAAAATAGTTATCTATCCTTGCAATATTGTGGACAGCCTGAGTGTATTTTATTCAAGAGTGCGCATGACTGAGTGTATGCTTTTGTGACCGAGGGGGAGAGAAAGACAGACGAGGGGAGAGTTCTGTTCTTTCACTGCTCCATCCGGGAATTTTCGAATTAGCATTGACAGCCGAAGCGCAACTTTTCCCCAGGCAAAGTGAAATCAAGCCGCTCACTCGGACAAAATATAGTCCCCACTATTCAACTAAAAATGATCAAAAGAAAAATAAATCGACCGTTTGGAGAGGATGCGTCGACGCGGCGTTATTTTTAGAGTGGATCTGTCCAGGTGCTGAAACCTTTCCCCCGTGTTTAGAGCACTTTGCTCAGCGGCGTAAAGTGAGTGATGAGCCCTCTACACAGCAAAGAAGCAAGAACTTGCTTTGCAGCCTGAGTAGTTCTTCTTTCGATTGTTATTGTCGCTTTAAAAAAAAACATTTTAATTCACTTAAACTTCACATTGATTACATCGAAAGTGGTACAAAAGTGTTTTTGAAGTCGGAACATGGAACTACAATGCCTGCAAGAGGCGTTGAAAGTCGAGATCCAATGTCATCAGGTAAAAACGAAACATCGTTTCATTCTACCCCCTTATTTGTGGTCTTTTGAGCGAGTGAGTGGTGTAGGGAGGGGAAAAAAAAATCTCAGAGGGATCAAACGTGACATGTTTGTTTTCCCAGCGAGAAAAAGAGTATGTGCTCTGTTATGCTTAGCTTGTATGTGCGTGCGACGCCATAAACATGCACTTTCTGATGAGAGTGGGACACTTTTTTAGACTACTTTGTTATTGTCGTGGGTCTGTTTCGAGCATCAAGAACTAGGTTGTAATAATGCGGTGGTCCTGTGTGGCGAGCAGGACGCGACCTGAATATTTATGAGCTGTAGAAACCGACTCGCTCCTAATGCTTCGCTGCTTTGATCTTGTCTTTTTACACACTAAACTTGAAACACTTTTTTCTAATTCCTCTTTCGTTTTTTTTCTTCCTCCGGTTAGAAACTAGTTGCACAGATGAAGCAAGACCCGCAGGTAAAATGTCTATTTGTGAAAGCCTTGTAATCGTCCTCTAGACACGGCTGGTTAGGGTTAGGGAGTGTGGCAGGAAACTTTATCAGCATTAAATCTCTTTATTGTCTTGTTGTAAACCCTGTTTACTTAGCAGAGTTTCCACCTGCTTTGTCCAGCAAATGTGACTTTGGTTTATAACGCAACGACATAAGTTTGAAACGTGTCGACATTGTTAGGTTACACTTGGTGTTTTGGTCCCATTCATAATCCTATTATTTGACTGATGATGTTTCTGTTTAATTGTAGGATGGAGAGCTTAAGAAACAACTACACGAAAGACACGACAGAATAACAGCCCTAAGCGAAAAACAAGTAAGAAAACCCCCAAAAGCATCTGTGTTGCTTTATTCTACACTTATTGTTGGCTATGATCATCATTCATGTCACGGCAATAGTCTTGTATTGTGTGAGACCGTTATGTTTAGGACAATGTGCTTGTGTGTTTAAAAAAAAAAAACGGTTTTAAAAAGTAAAGGCATTTGAATTTAGTCTTTGCTCCCCCTTTAAAGTCGTTGTGTTGTAGAATTCCTCAACGTAATCTGCTGATTCTGTCCGGATACTCTTTTTTTAAGTTGCCTAACATGAAATGTTGAAAAATGTAGCGTCCATTTTGAGTAAGTCGACATGTTTTCAGGAGAGTAAGAAAGGAGATGCTCAAGTATCCGGTCTGCACTTTTTTTTTTTTTTTGTTACACATCAAGCGTCACGTTTTTACTATTCTGACTATTCGTAGATATTCATCGGCGAATGAATACGTATTTTTTGTTGCTTCTAAATTGACTTTATGTGTTACTTTATAGCCAGTATTATTTATTCTTGGTCACATGACGGTAAAGGTCGCTTTTGATTCGATCGCAGCTTACACTTTCATTTTTTAATTTTTTTTTTTTTTACTACATCTAGTATCAAATTGGCCAAGATGAACTTCCATCTTTGTAATAAGTGATTTAAACTTATTTGTATGTATTCCTAATGAGTCATTTGAAGGGTAAAGAGAAACACTAAAGTCCAGCTCTTCCGCCCAGGAGAACGGGAGCTATTTTTTCAGCACCACAGAACAGATGCCGTTGAACGCTTAAAGTCACAACACTGCCTGGCTCAATATATGAAGTTACCGAAGCCACTAAGAAACACAAAACATACATATAATGTGTAAATATATATTGTGGAAGTCAAATCAGTCGATGTTGAATCATTTTAGTTCATTATAAAGGGTTTTTGCGTTGGCCTAAGTTAGATCGATCCTGTTTCTTCAGGAATGCAGTTTTCAGCACTTGAGCCCTGAACAGCGCCTTGATTTTCTCCACCATTCGCTGTTGAACGTTTCCTGTAAAGCAGAAGACAAACTCATTTAGGCAGCTTATGCAGAGAAACAATGCTTATATTTTCACGTAGTTGGTTATCTATTTACACGAGGTGGATCTTTCCAGAGTATGTATTTGTTGTAGTGTTTTACGCAAAGCGCCTTAGTTTGGTAGTGGATGCTTCCATTTTGTGCCGAGAAGGGGTGTTGGTTTCTTCCTAACATGGAGAAAAAGTCTGCGGAGTTTCTCGGAGAGGGGGGGATGGGCCCCATTCATGCCGAACATTACCATTTTGATTGCTTTGATGCTGTTTATAGAGGAGGGGGAGGGGAGAGAGAAAAGAGAGAGCCCCGAGTCAGCAGCAGCAACGCAGCCTGGGATGTTTAATCACTGTTTAGCGCCGACTCTCCTTATTTTATTAGCGGAATATGACCTATAGTTTACTCTGCTCTAGCGATGCTTGCTGCTACCAGAGAAAATCTGCTTTTTACACCGTCATAGATTTAGTTGTTGTTGTTGTTGTTGTTGTAGGGCACTGACATTACATATCACCTGAAGAATAGGCTTTTGTTTACTTTTGTTTAAGTCAAATTTTAGATGTTAAAAGATAGCTTTGTTAGGTCAACATATGCGTAATAATTTAGCCTATTCATTTAGCACGTGATTCACTTTCTTTCTCTTAAATTAAAAGTGTATTTTGCTTGAGTGGCTTTTGTTATATAAAAATGACATAAAATTAATACTTAACACAGTGACTTTATAGTCATCCAGACGTTATAATGCATATGCCAATGTTCTGACGGTGGCTAGTAAATACTAGTCCCTCTGTTAAACCAAACTACTCTACAAACACGAGTCAGAAAGTATACAGTATGCATCATATGTCTATGAGGATGTAGGCCTGTGTGTGTTTCTATCCTAGGTTTTGTTGAGGGACGGTGTGAAGACAGAGAGGAGCAGGTTGTTGAGGGACGGTGTGAATAGAGAGAGGAGCAGGTTGTTGAGGGACGGTGTGAAGACAGAGAGGAGCAGGTTGTTGAGGGACGGTGTGAATAGAGAGAGGAGCAGGTTGTTGAGGGACGGTGTGAATAGAGAGAGGAGCAGGTTGTTGAGGGACGGTGTGAATAGAGAGAGGAGCAGGTTGTTGAGGGACGGTGTGAATAGAGAGAGGAGCAGGTTGTTGAGGGACGGTGTGAATAGAGAGAGGAGCAGGTTGTTGAGGGACGGTGTGAATAGAGAGAGGAGCAGGTTGTTGAGCGACGGTGTGAATAGAGAGAGGAGCAGGTTGTATAGTAGTGCACTATATAGGGAATAGGGCCCTGGTCTAAAGTAGTGCACTATGTAGGGAATAGGGCCCCAGTCTAAAGTAGTGCACTATATAGGGAATAGGGTCCCAGTCTAAAGTAGTGCACTATATAGGGAATAGGGCCCCAGTCTAAAGTAGTGCACTATATAGGGAATAGGGCCCCAGTCTAAAGTAGTGCACTATATAGGGAATAGGGCCCCAGTCTAAAGTAGTGCACTATATAGGGAATAGGATGCCATTTGGGACTCAGATTCAGTGTGACCTTGTGTTACCTTCAGGGGAAAACACAGACAGACAGTTCTATTCCTTATCCCAGTTTAGTCCTGAGAGACAGACAGCTCTATTCCTTTTCCCAGTTTAGTCCTGAGAGACAGACAGCTTTATTCCTTATCCCAGTTTAGTCCTGAGAGACAGACAGCTCTATTCCTTATCCCAGTTTAGTCCTGAGAGACAGACAGCTCTATTCCTTATCCCAGTTTAGTCCTGAGAGACAGACAGCTCTATTCCTTATCCCAGTTTAGTCCTGAGAGACAGACAGCTCTATTCCTTATCCCAGTTTAGTCCTGAGAGACAGACAGCTCTATTCCTTATCCCAGTTTAGTCCTGAGAGACAGAAGTCTACAACGTTCACAACTGAACGATTAAACTTCAACAATACTTTTAAACATTCCTTTTCGTTTGCTTTTCACACTGTTGCAACATTGTAATCAGTCTGTTCTGTCAGGTAGCAGAGACTACATTAATGTGTAGTTCTTTGGGTGGCCTACTGGGACCCGGCTGGTAACCTGACTGCTAGGTTTATGTTATTAATAACAGTAAGGCTGGTAACCTGACTGCTAGGTTTATGTTATTAATAACAGTAAGGCTGGTAACCTGACTGCTAGGTTTATGTTATTAATAACAGTAAGGCTAGTAACCTGACTGCTAGGTTTATGTTATTAATAACAGTAACAATGTTAACCTGACTGCTAGGTTTATGTTATTAATAACAGTAAGGCTAGTAACCTGACTGCTAGGTTTATGTTATTAATAACAGTAAGGCTGGTAACCTGACTGCTAGGTTTATGTTATTAATAACAGTAAGGCTAGTAACCTGACTGCTAGGTTTATGTTATTAATAACAGTAACAATGTTAACCTGACTGCTAGGTTTATGTTATTAATAACAGTAAGGCTGGTAACCTGACTGCTAGGTTTATGTTATTAATAACAGTAACAATGTTAACCTGACTGCTAGGTTTATGTTATTAATAACAGTAAGGCTGGTAACCTGACTGCTAGGTTTATGTTATTAATAACAGTAACAATGTTAACCTGACTGCTAGGTTTATGTTATTAATAACAGTAAGGCTGGTAACCTGACTGCTAGGTTTATGTTATTAATAACAGTAACAATGTTAACCTGACTGCTAGGTTTATGTTATTAATAACAGTAAGGCTAGTAACCTGACTGCTAGGTTTATGTTATTAATAACAGGAAGGCTGGTAACCTGACTGCTAGGTTTATGTTATTAATAACAGGAAGGCTGGTAACCTGACTGCTAGGTTTATGTTATTAATAACAGTAAGGCTAGTAACCTGACTGGTAGGTTTATGTTATTAATAACAGTAAGGCTGGTAACCTGACTGCTAGGTTTATGTTATTAATAACAGTAAGGCTGGTAACCTGACTGCTAGGTTTATGTTATTAATAACAGTAGTAGTAACAATGTTAACCTGACTCCAGCTGATTTCAATGGACCACCACTCTGTCAGACTGACTCTAAAGTAGGTTTACTTTGAAAGGCAGCTTTGGTCGGCCATTATTCCTCATGTTTGGCTCTATGTCTCAATGTGCTGATCATTAAGTCCTGGTGGTTCTTAGGCTGTATGGGGATGACTGGTATCAGTTATTTATCTGTTTCCTGTTTTACCTACTGTCAGGGGGAGCAAGAAGGAATCAGTTATTTATCTGTTTCCTGTTTTACCAAGGCTGCTGTTAGGGGGAGCAGGAAGGTACCAGTTATTTACCTGTTTCCTGTTTCACCAAGGCTGCTGTTAGGGGGAGCAGGAAGGTATCAGTTATTTATCTGTTTCCTGTTTTACCAAGGCTGCTGTTAGGGGGAGCAGGAAGGTACCAGTTATTTATCTGTTTCCTGTTTTACCAAGGCTGCTGTCAGGGGGAGCAGGAAGGAACCAGTTATTTATCTGTTTCCTGTTTTACCTACTGTCAGGGGGAGCAAGAAGGAATCCGTTATTTATCTGTTTCCTGTTTTACCAAGGCTGCTGTTAGGGGGAGCAGGAAGGTACCAGTTATTTATCTGTTTCCTGTTTTACCAAGGCTGCTGTTAGGGGGAGCAGGAAGGTACCAGTTATTTATCTGTTTCCTGTTTTACCAAGGCTGCTGTTAGGGGGAGCAGGAAGGAACCAGTTATTTATCTGTTTCCTGTTTTACCTACTGTCAGGGGGAGCAGGAAGGAACCAGTTATTTATCTGTTTCCTGTTTTACCTACTGTCAGGGGGAGCAGGAAGGAACCAGTTATTTATCTGTTTCCTGTTTTACCAAGGCTGCTGTTAGGGGGAGGAGGAAGGTATCAGTTATTTATCTGTTTCCTGTTTTACCAAGGCTGCTGTTAGGGGGAGCAGGAAGGAACCAGTTATATACCTGTTTCCTGTTTTACCAAGGCTGCTGTTAGGGGGAGCAGGAAGGTACCAGTTATTTATCTGTTTCCTGTTATACCTACTGTCAGGGGGAGCAGGGAGGTACCAGTTATTTATCTGTTTCCTGTTTTACCAAGGCTGCTGTTAGGGGGAGCAGGAAGGAATCAGTTATTTATCTGTTTCCTGTTTTACCAAGGCTGCTGTTAGGGAGAGCAGGAAGGAATCAGTTATTTATCTGTTTCCTGTTTTACCAAGGCTGCTGTTAGGGGGAGCAGGAAGGTATCAGTTATTTATCAGTTTCCTGTTTCACCAAGGCTGCTGTTAGGGGGAGGAGGAAGGAACCAGTTATTTATCTGTTTCCTGTTTTACCAAGGCTGCTGTCAGGGGGAGCAGGAAGGTACCAGTTATTTATCTGTTTCCTGTTTTACCAAGGCTGCTGTTAGGGGGAGCAGGAAGGTATCAGTTATTTATCTGTTTCCTGTTTTACCAAGGCTGCTGTCAGGGGGAGCAGGAAGGAATCAGTTATTTATCTGTTTCCTGTTTTACCAAGGCTGCTGTCAGGGGGAGCAGGAAGGAACCAGTTATTTATCTGTTTCCTGTTTTACCAAGGCTGCTGTCAGGGGGAGGAGGAAGGAACCAGTTATTTATCTGTTTCCTGTTTTACCTACTGTCAGCGGGAGCAGGAAGGTATCAGTTATTTATCTGTTTCCTGTTTTACCAAGGCTGCTGTCAGGGGGAGCAGGAAGGTACCCGTTATTTATCTGTTTCCTGTTTTACCAAGGCTGCTGTTAGGGGGAGCAGGAAGGTACCAGTTATTTATCTGTTTCCTGTTTTACCAAGGCTGCTGTCAGGGGGAGGAGGAAGGAACCAGTTATTATCTGTTTCCTGTTTTACCAAGGCTGCTGTTAAGGGGAGCAGGAAGGTATCAGTTATTTATCTGTTTTGCTGTTTTACCTGCTGTTAGGGGGAGGAGGAAGGAACCAGTTATTTATCTGTTTCCTGTTTTACCTGCTGTTAGGGGGAGGAGGGAGGAACCAGTTATTTATCTGTTTCCTGTTTTACCTACTGTCAGGGGGAGCAGGAGGGAACCAGTTATTTATCTGTTTCCTGTTTTACCAAGGCTGCTGTTAGGGGGAGGAGGAAGGAACCAGTTATTTATCTGTTTCCTGTTTTACCAAGGCTGCTGTCAGGGGGAGCAGGAAGGAACCAGTTATTATCTGTTTCCTGTTTTACCAAGGCTGCTGTTAGGGGGAGGAGGAAGGAACCAGTTATTTATCTGTTTCCTGTTTCACCAAGGCTGCTGTCAGGGGGAGCAGGAAGGAACCAGTTATTTATCTGTTTCCTGTTTTACCAAGGCTGCTGTTAGGGGGAGCAGGAAGGAACCAGTTATTTATCTGTTTCCTGTTTTACCAAGGCTGCTGTTAGGGGGAGCAGGAAGGAACCAGTTATTTATCTGTTTCCTGTTTTACCTACTGTCAGGGGGAGCAGGAAGGAACCAGTTATTTATCTGTTTCCTGTTTTACCAAGGCTGCTGTTAGGGGGAGCAGGAAGGTACCAGTTATGAACTGTTTCCTGTTTTACCTACTGTCAGGGGGAGCAGGAAGGAACCAGTTATTTATCTGTTTCCTGTTTTACCAAGGCTGCTGTTAGGGGGAGGAGGAAGGTACCAGTTATTTATCTGTTTCCTGTTTTACCAAGGCTGCTGTTAGGGGGAGGAGGAAGGAACCAGTTATTTATCTGTTTCCTGTTTTACCAAGGCTGCTGTTAGGCGGAGGAGGAAGGTACCAGTTATTTATCTGTTTCCTGTTTCACCAAGGCTGCTGTTAAGGGGAGCAGGAAGGAACCAGTTATTTATCTGTTTCCTGTTTTACCTGCTGTTAGGGGGAGGAGGAAGGGAAGAAGTAACAGAAGTAACCGTTAACAGCCACTCAGTTATCCTGTTGTTTGTGTTGTAGTTAGAGGTGCATTAAAATGACAGTGGTAGAGGAAGTCATGTTGAAAAGAACACACAAAGAGAGAGGGAGAGAGAGGAGGAGAGAGGAGAGAGAGAGAGGGAGAGGGGGAGAGAGAGAGGGAGAGAGGGGGAGAGAGTGAGAGAGAGTGAGAGAGAGAGAGAGGGGGGGAGAGGGGGAGAGTGAGGGGGAGGGAGAGGGGGAGGGAGAGAGGGGGGATAGAGAGAGAGTGAGGGGGAGAGTGAGGGGGAGGGAGAGAGGGGGAGAGAGGGGGGATAGAGAGAGAGTGAGGGGGAGGGAGAGGGGGAGGGAGAGAGGGGGGATAGAGAGAGAGTGAGGGGGAGGGAGAGGGGGAGGGAGAGAGGGGGGATAGAGAGAGAGTGAGGGGGAGGGAGAGAGGGGGAGGGAGAGGGAGAGAGGGGGGATAGAGAGAGAGTGAGGGGGAGGGAGAGGGGGAGGGAGAGAGGGGGGATAGAGAGATCAGATGTAAGCTACTTATGAGAGAAAGATTACCAGGATGGGTGTACACACACACACACACACACACACACACACACACACACACACACACACACACACACACACACACACACACACACACACACACACACACACACACACACACACACACACACACACTAACGGCACCCTATTCCCTATGTAGTACACTACTCTGTACTACAGCCCTATTCCCTATATAGTACACTACTTTATACTACAGCCCTATTCCCTATGTAGTACACTACTCTATACTACAGCCCTATTGCCTATATAGTGCACTACTCTATACTACAGCCCTATTCCCTATGTAGTGCACTACTTTATACTACAGCCCTATTGCCTATATAGTGCACTACTTTATACTACAGCCCTATTCCCTATGTAGTACACTACTTTATACTACAGCCCTATTCCCTATGTAGTGTGCTACTGCACTCTGGCTACCCAGACTCCTTTGCTACACCCAAATGCGAGGCCACGCCCACGGACGTTAGTTTTTTTTAATCCACAATGAGTCTGGATCTGAGTTCCTCCCCGATGATTTGTAGAACACAAACACATTCTACCTGTTCTGATTGGTCCCAGAAACAGGAAGTTGGTAGTAGAGGTGAATTGGGGAGAACAGGCTCGTGGTAATGGCCGGAAGCGGAATCAGTGGAACGGCGTTAAATACGTCACACGTGGTTTCCATGGTTTCCCTGGTTTCCGTGGTTTCCATGGTGTCTGATGACGTTCCATTTGCTCCGTTCCCGGACTCTTCTATGAGCCGTCCTCCCTTCAGCAGCCTCCTGTGATTGGACCAGAGCCAGAACACACGTGTGGTAAAGGAGGCATTTAGAAAATATGCCATTGGCTACTTTGATTTATTTATTTACAGATGATCCAATCGCTGATGACTTTGTTTTTGACGTCAGACTGTAGAATGTAGGGAACATTGAGCAGTGGGAGAGTTCAGTTTGAGTCGTCAGGTGACCACTATATAGGGAACATTGAGCAGCGGGAGAGGTCAGTTTGAGTCGTCAGGTGACCACTATATAGGGAACATTGAGCAGCGGGAGAGTTCAGTTTGAGTCGTCAGGTGACCACTATATAGGGAACATTGAGCAGTGGGAGAGTTCAGTTTGAGTCGTCAGGTGACCACTATATAGGGGACATTGAGCAGTGGGAGTCGTCAGGTGACCACTATATAGGGGACATTGAGCAGTGGGAGTCGTCAGGTGACCACTATATAGGGGACATTGAGCAGTGGGAGTCGTCAGGTGACCACTATATAGGGGACATTGAGCAGTGGGAGTCATCAGGTGACCACTATATAGGGGACATTGAGCAGTGGGAGTCGTCAGGTGACCACTATATAGGGGACATTGAGCAGTGGGAGTCGTCAGGTGACCACTATATAGGGGACATTGAGCAGTGGGAGTCGTCAGGTGACCACTATATAGGGAACATTGAGCAGTGGGAGTAGTCAGGTGACCACTATATAGGGGACATTGAGCAGTGGGAGTCGTCAGGTGACCACTATATAGGGGACATTGAGCAGTGGGAGAGTTCAGTTTGAGTCGTCAGGTGACCACTATATAGGGGACATTGAGCAGTGGGAGTCGTCAGGTGACCACTATATAGGGGACATTGAGCAGTGGGAGTCGTCAGGTGACCACTATATAGGGGACATTGAGCAGTGGGAGTCGTCAGGTGACCACTATATAGGGAACATTGAGCAGTGGGAGTAGTCAGGTGACCACTATATAGGGGACATTGAGCAGTGGGAGTCGTCAGGTGACCACTATATAGGGAACATTGAGCAGTGGGAGTCGTCAGGTGACCACTATATAGGGAACATTGAGCAGTGGGAGTCGTCAGGTGACCACTATATAGGGAACATTGAGCAGTGGGAGAGTTCAGTTTGAGTCGTCAGGTGACCACTATATAGGGAACATTGAGCAGTGGGAGAGTTCAGTTTGAGTCGTCAGGTGACCACTATATAGGGGACATTGAGCAGTGGGAGTCGTCAGGTGACCACTATATAGGGGACATTGAGCAGTGGGAGTCGTCAGGTGACCACTATATAGGGGACATTGAGCAGTGGGAGTCGTCAGGTGACCACTATATAGGGAACATTGAGCAGTGGGAGTAGTCAGGTGACCACTATATAGGGGACATTGAGCAGTGGGAGTCGTCAGGTGACCACTATATAGGGGACATTGAGCAGTGGGAGTCGTCAGGTGACCACTATATAGGGGACATTGAGCAGTGGGAGTCGTCAGGTGACCACTATATAGGGGACATTGAGCAGTGGGAGTCGTCAGGTGACCACTATATAGGGGACATTGAGCAGTGGGAGTCGTCAGGTGACCACTATATAGGGAACATTGAGCAGTGGGAGTAGTCGGGTGACCACTATATAGGGGACATTGAGCAGTGGGAGAGTTCAGTTTGAGTCGTCAGGTGACCACTATATAGGGGACATTGAGCAGTGGGAGAGTTCAGTTTGAGTCGTCAGGTGATCACTATATAGGGGACATTGAGCAGTGGGAGTCGTCAGGTGACCACTATATAGGGGACATTGAGCAGTGGGAGTCGTCAGGTGACCACTATATAGGGGACATTGAGCAGTGGGAGTCGTCAGGTGACCACTATATAGGGAACAGGGAGTTATTTGGTCTTCCGAGTGGCGCAGCGGTCTAAGGCACTGCGTTCTCAGTGCGTCACTACAGGCCCTGGTTCGTTTCTACGGCTGTGTCGCAAGCGGCTGTGATCGGGAGTCCCATAGGGCGGAGCACAATTGGCCCAGTGTCGTCCGGGTTTGGGTTTGGCCGGGGTTAGGGTTAGGGGTTAGGGTTAGGGTTAGGGGTTAGGGGTTAGGGTTAGGGTTAGGGTTAGGGTTTGGGTTTGGCCGGGGTAGGCCGTCCATCGTAAATAACAATTTGTTCTTAACGGACTTGCCTAGTTAATTAAAGGGTTAAAATAATTTGGGACCAGTCTATGTGAAAGCACAGCAGGTGGTTTCCCTCCAGGGAGTTTCATCATGTTGTCAGACTGAACCTGATATGTTACACCTGTTAGAAGAGGCGGAGTGTGGCCCAGGGAACACTGCCGTCTGATTGGTCTGTCCCACCTGTGGCAGTCTGTTAGAGGCTGCTGTGATTGGTGGAGGAAGAGGTAGAGCCAGGCAGAGGGTCAGGTTAGGCCAGTGTGTAGACTACCCACGATGCCCTCTGTCTAAACAAGTTTTTATTTGTATTAAATGGCTGTAATTGTCTGTGTGGTGACGATGCAGAGAGCAGTAGTGTGTTGGCTCATGTCCGAGGCCTAAGGAGGCGTTGTTCAGTATGCCGTCATCACAGAGGTCAGGCTTTTAGGACCACACGTTACGACTTAGGCCCCTGGCTCCTCATGTAAATATAAACACTGGTATTCCTACATCGCCCATAACACATTGTGGTTACATGGCTGTGAGGTAGCCGCTGGCTTGTTCAAACCCTACGCTGTGCTACAGTGGCTCTTCTCCCCCTCCACTCCCTACCCCCTACGCTAAAACCCTACGCTGTGCTACAGTGGCTCTTCTCCCAGTGGCTCTTCTCCACTCCCTCCCCCCTACGCTAAAACCCTACGCTGTGCTACAGTGGCTCTTCTCCCAGTGGCTCTTCTCCACTCCCTCCCCCCTACGCTAAAACCCTACGCTGTGCTACAGTGGCTCTTCTCCCCCTCCACTCCCTCCCCCCTACGCTAAAACCCTACGCTGTGCTACAGTGGCTCTTCTCCCCCTCCACTCCCTCCCCCCTACGCTAAAACCCTACGCTGTGCTACAGTGGCTCTTCTCCCCCTCCACTCCCTCCCCCCTACGCTAAAACCCTACGCTGTGCTACAGTGGCTCTTCTCCCCCTCCACTCCCTCCCCCCTACGCTAAAACCCTACGCTGTGCTACAGTGGCTCTTCTCCCCCTCCACTCCCTCCCCCCTACGCTAAAACCCTACGCTGTGCTACAGTGGCTCTTCTCCCCCTCCACTCCCTCCCCCCTACGCTAAAACCCTACGCTGTGCTACAGTGGCTCTTCTCCCCCTCCACTCCCTCCCCCCTACGCTAAAACCCTACGCTGTGCTACAGTGGCTCTTCTCCCCCTCCACTCCCTCCCCCCTACGCTAAAACCCTACGCTGTGCTACAGTGGCTCTTCTCCCCCTCCACTCCCTCCCCCCTACGCTAAAACCCTACGCTGTGCTACAGTGGCTCTTCTCCCCCTCCACTACCTCCCCCCTCCCCCAGTGGGAACTAGTAATACGGCTCTTCTCCCCCTCCACTCCCTCCCCCCTCCCCCAGTGGGAACTAGTAATACGGCTCTTCTCCCCCTCCACTACCTCCCCCCTCCCTCAGTGGGAACTAGTAATACGGCTCTTCTCCCCCTCCACTCCCTCCCCCCTCCCCCAGTGGGAACTAGTAATACGGCTCTTCTCCCCCTCCGCTACCTCCCCCCTCCCTCCTCCCCCAGTGGGAACTAGTAATACGGCTCTTCTCCCTCCTCCACTCCCTCCCCCCTCCCCCAGTGGGAACTAGTAATACGGCTCTTCTCCCCCTCCACTACCTCCCCCCTCCCTCAGTGGGAACTAGTAATACGGCTCTTCTCCCTCCTCCACTCCCTCCCCCCTCCCCCAGTGGGAACTAGTAATACGTCTCTTCTCCCTCCTCCACTCCCTCCCCCCTCCCCCAGTGGGAACTAGTAATACGGCTCTTCTCCCCCTCCACTACCTCCCCCCTCCCTCAGTGGGAACTAGTAATACGGCTCTTCTCCCCCTCCACTACCTCCCCCCTCCCTCAGTGGGAACTAGTAATACGGCTCTTCTCCCTCCTCCACTCCCTCCCCCCTCCCCCAGTGGGAACTAGTAATACGGCTCTTCTCCCTCCTCCACTCCCTCCCCCCTCCCCCAGTGGGAACTAGTAATACGGCTCTTCTCCCCCTCCACTACCTCCCCCCTCCCTCAGTGGGAACTAGTAATACGGCTCTTCTCCCCCCTCCACTACCTCCCCCCTCCCCCAGTGGGAACTAGTAATACGGCTCTTCTCCCCCCTCCACTACCTCCCCCCTCCCCCAGTGGGAACTAGTAATACGGCTCTTCTCCCCCCTCCACTACCTCCCCCCTCCCCCAGTGGGAACTAGTAATACGGCTCTTCTCCCCCTCCACTCCCTCCCCCCTCCCCCAGTGGGAACTAGTAATACGGCTCTTCTCCCCCTCCACTACCTCCCCCCTCCCCCAGTGGGAACTAGTAATACGGCTCTTCTCCCCCCTCCACTACCTCCCCCCTCCCCCAGTGGGAACTAGTAATACGGCTCTTCTCCCCCTCCACTCCCTCCCCCCTCCCCCAGTGGGAACTAGTAATACGGCTCTTCTCCCCCTCCGCTACCTCCCCCCTCCCTCCTCCCCCAGTGGGAACTAGTAATACGGCTCTTCTCCCTCCTCCACTCCCTCCCCCCTCCCCCAGTGGGAACTAGTAATACGGCTCTTCTCCCCCTCCACTACCTCCCCCCTCCCCCAGTGGGAACTAGTAATACGGCTCTTCTCCCCCCTCCACTACCTCCCCCCTCCTCCAGTGGGAACTAGTAATACGTCTCTTCTCCCCCTCCACTACCTCCCCCCTCCCCCAGTGGGAACTAGTAATACGGCTCTTCTCCCCCTCCACTCCCTCCCTCCTCCCTCCTCCCCCAGTGGGAACTAGTAATACGGCTCTTCTCCCCCTCCACTACCTCCCCCCTCCCCCAGTGGGAACTAGTAATACGGCTCTTCTCCCCCTCCACTCCCTCCCCCCTCCCCCCTCCCCCAGTGTAAACTATTAATACGGCTCTTCTCCCCCCTCCACTCCCTCCCTCCCCCCTCCCTTCTACTTCCCCCCTGGTCAGACCCAGGCCTGCTGGGCCGGGGTTCAGGGAGGGGGAACCAAGTCTGGCAGTACATCCTAAACACCTGCCTCTACCTGGTCCCTCTATCAGCTGGCCGAGGTTTCTGTGTGTGTGTGTGTGTGTGTGTGTGTGTGTGTGTGTGTGTGTGTGTGTGTGTGTGTGTGTGTGTGTGTGTGTGTGTGTGTGTGTGTGTGTGTGTGCGGGTGTGTGTGTGTGTGTGTGCGTGTGTGTGTGTCAGGTGAGAGCTGAACTTTCCCAGCGTCTCAGACTAAACTCAGACTAATCCCATGATGTGTCATTAGAGTCTCCTGCTACAGGGGAGATTATAGAGGCTGAGGCCCACATCCCAGAGCCCTATGGGACCTGTCTATAGTAGTGTACTATACAGGGAATAGGGCCCTGTCTAAAGTAGTGCACTATGTAGGGAATAGGGCTCTGGTCTAAAGTAGTGCACTATATAGGGAATAGGGCTCTGGTCTAAAGCAGTGTACTATATAGGGAATAGGGCCCTGTCTAAAGTAGTGTACTATATGGGGAATAGGGCTCTGGTCTAAAGTAGTGCACTATATAGGGAATAGGGCCCTATCTAAAGTAGTGTACTATATGGGGAATGGGGCTCTGGTCTAAAGTAGTGTACTATATAGGGAATAGGGCTCTGGTCTAAAGTAGTGCACTATATAGGGAATAGGGCTCTGGTCTAAAGTAGTGTACTATATAGAGAATAGGGTGCCACTTGGGCCACACCCACAGAGGGAGAGTTAGGGGACCTCTGCTGATGCACTCAGTATGTCATTTAGTGTTACTGAGGACAGATTGTTAGTGATGACAGATTGTTAGTGATGACAGATTGTTAGCGATGACAGATTGTTAGCGATGACAGATTGTTAGTGATGACAGATTGTTAGCGAGGACACATTGTTAGCGATGACAGATTGTTAGCAATGCCAGATTGTTAGCGAGGACAGATTGTTAGTGATGACAGATTGTTAGTGATGACAGATTGTTAGTGATGACAGATTGTTAGCGAGGACAGATTGTTAGTGATCCCAGACTGTTAGTGATGACAGACCGTTAACGAGGACAGATTGTTAGTGATGCCAGACTGTTAGTGATGACAGACTGTTAACGAGGACAGATTGTTAGTGATGACAGATTGTTAGTGATGCCAGACTGTTAGTGATGACAGATTGTTAGCGAGGACAGATTGTTAGTGATGCCAGACTGTTAGTGATGACAGACCGTTAACGAGGACAGATTGTTAGTGATGCCAGACTGTTAGTGATGACAGATTGTTAGCGAGGACAGATTGTTAGTGATGCCAGACTGTTAGTGATGACAGACCGTTAACGAGGACAGATTGTTAGTGATGCCAGACTGTTAGTGATGACAGACTGTTAACGAGGACAGATTGTTAGTGATGACAGATTGTTAGTGATGACAGATTGTTAGTGATGACAGATTGTTAGCGATGACAGATTGTTAGTGATGCCAGACTGTTAGTGATGACAGACCGTTAACGAGGACAGATTGTTAGTGATGCCAGACTGTTAGTGATGCCAGACTGTTAACGAGGACAGATTGTTAGTGATGTTCTGCGGGAGGTTTTACTATTTTGTTGTGTCTAACTTTAGATGATGTCTTTCAGATGTAAACATTTCGTTTTCTGTAAATGAAATGTTTTGGTTGTTTAGATGATTTTTAGAAGGGCAGTAAATGGGAAACCGAAGCTCTCCAGCTCATTAAAGCCCCCATGCAGTATTTTTTTAAATCATCACTGTATGTCTAATACATTACTGTGTTTGTTTCATGAAAATAAATAACAAATATATTTTTTAAGCGTTTATTTCCCTCTGCCGCCTTTTGCTATTGAACTGCTCAGTCTGATCATGTGGGCACGTTGATACACATTGTAATATATTTACATACACAGCCCTGATTGGTGGATAGGATCCTCTAGACTCTCTCTAGAACCTTCCCCACTTACCCTTCAGGGTTATTTCATCCTCATAGTGTGGAAATATCAAGAACAAAATGAGAACGCACTGCCCCTTTAATAATAACTCATTATAATATTGTGTCCTCTGGCAGCCTGAGAGAGGCCTGCTTCCCAGAGTGTAACGTCCCATTAAAGATGAGCCTCAGGGCCTGCACTCTGAGACACAGCCTGGGCTTGGAGTAGGTGAGCAGCCTGGGAGGCAGTGAGGCGTCTGGGCAAATGGGCACAACTCCAGTCCCTGGTCTGACACGGGCCTACAGGCCTGGCTCTGTGACTGGCATACTGATGAGTTAGTGATCCGGGGAGGGACAGAGGGTGTGTGTGTTCGTGCATGCGTTGTGTGTGTGTGTGTGTGTGTGTGTGTGTGTGTGTGTGTGTGTGTGTGTGTGCAGACAGGCAGGCAGCAGCCAGTAAAGACCACTACACATGACTAGAGAATAGTGGCAGGAAGTAGATTCTACGGTAACTCTCCCTGGACAATAAATCTCCTATTGTCTCCCCACCTTCCTCTACCTCCACAGTGTCCCTGAGACAGGAAGTAGATTCCACGGAAACTCTCCCTGGACAATACATCTCATATTGTCTCCCTACCTTCCTCTACCTCCACAGTGTCCCTGAGACAAGAAGTAGATTCCACGGTAACTCTCCCTGGACAATACATCTCCTATTGTCTCCCTACCTTCCTCTACCTCCACAGTGTCCCTGAGACAACGGGCGTCCCAAATGACACCTTTAATCCCTATATAGTGCACTACTTTTGACCACAGCCCCGGAAGACAGACTCTGCTAAGACGAAGGGAAGGAGGGGGCGTGTCTTTGTGAACCAGTAGCTTTGTGCTCATCTCTAATGTTGTGAAGGAAGTCTGAAGTTTCTGCCGGCCTGAGTTAGTATACCTCATGATAAACTGTAAACCCACACTATTTACCAAGATAGTATTTTTCATAGCTGTCTATTTACTGCCACAAATCGATGCTTGGCACTAAGACCGGCACTCAAAGAGCTGAACAGGGCCAATAAGTAAACAAGAAAATGCACATTCAGGAGGCAGCCTTTTTCTTGGCCAGTGATTTTAATGCAGGGAAACTGAAATCCGTTTTTATACCAGCATGTCACCTGTGCAACTAGAGGGAAACAAAACTCTAGATCATCTTTAGTCCCACACACAGAAATGCGGACAAAGCCCTCCATCGCTCTCCCTTTGGCAAATCAGACCATAACTCTATCCTCCTGCTTCCTGCTTGCAAGCGAAAACAGGACTGTTTCGCTAGGACAGATTGGAATATGTTCCGGGGATTCATTCGATAACATTGAGGAGTTTATCCACGTCAGTCACCGGCTTCATTAATAAGTGCACCGACGACGTCGTCCCCACAGTGACCGTACGTACATATCCTAACCAGAAGCCATGGATTACAGGCAACATCCGCACTGAGCTAAAGGCTAGTATTCCTCCTGTCACTATTTATATTTTTATTTTGATATTTTCTATCTTTATCTTTAACTCTGCTTTGCTGGTTAAAAGACCTGTAAGGAACAATTTCACTGTTAGTCTGCAGCTGTTGTTTTACGACGCATGTGACAAATATCATTGTATTTTATGTAAGGAACAGTGTGTCATTTGGGTCGCGACCTCCTTAGACCCTCCAGACCCTCCAGACCAGGCAAATCAGACCCCATTGTATTTTATGTAAGGAACAGTGCGTCATTTGGGTCGCGACCTCCTCAGACCCTACATGACCCTCCAGACCAGGCAAATCAGACCCCATTGTATGCCGATTCCTTTAATCACCACAGTTAGGCTGGAGGCATAGAGAAGAGTTTTCTCTGACTAATTAAAAACTCTGCCACGACTCCTCCGCTGCTAGGTAGGGCTTTTCGCAGCTACCCATAATGCAATGCGAGGGAGGCAGATGGGAGGGTGTCTATCAAGCCGTCTGAATTCTCATACTATTGTACCGTTTACTGCTCTAAGGCCTGTTCTTTATTAGAAGGAGTGAGAGTTCTATGTTCTAAGGCCTGTTCTTTATTAGAAGGAGTGAGAGTTCTATGTTCTAATGCCTGTTCTGTATTAGAAGGAGTGAGAGTTCTATGTTCTATGGCCTGTTCTTTATTAGAAGGAGTGAGAGTTCTATGTTCTAATGCCTGTTCTTTATTAGAAGGAGTGGGAGTTCTATGTTCTAAGGCCTGTTCTTTATTAGAAGGAGTGAGAGTTCTATGTTCTAATGCCTGTTCTGTATTAGAAGGAGTGAGAGTTCTATGTTCTATGGCCTGTTCTTTATTAGAAGGAGTGAGAGTTCTATGTTATAAAGCCTGTTCTTTATTAGAAGGAGTGAGAGTTCTATGTTCTAATGCCTGTTCTGTATTAGAAGGAGTGAGAGTTCTATGTTCTATGGCCTGTTCTTTATTAGAAGGAGTGAGAGTTCTAAGTTATAAAGCCTGTTCTTTATTAGAAGGAGTGAGAGTTCTAAGTTATAAAGCCTGTTCTTTATTAGAAGGAGTGAGAGTTCTAAGTTATAAAGCCTGTTCTTTATTAGAAGGAGTGAGAGTTCTAAGTTATAAAGCCTGTTCTTTATTAGAAGGAGTGAGAGTTCTATGTTCTAATGCCTGTTCTGTATTAGAAGGAGTGAGAGTTCTATGTTCTATGGCCTGTTCTTTATTAGAAGGAGTGAGAGTTCTATGTTATAAAGCCTGTTCTTTATTAGAAGGAGTGAGAGTTCTATGTTCTACGGCCTGTTCTGTATTAGAAGGTGTGACCTTTCTAAGGCCTGTTCTTTAATAGAAGGAGTGAGAGTTCTACATTCTAAGTCCTGTAGCTGGCTATGCTGAAGTTGCTGTGTCCCTGCTAGTGCTAGAAATGCTTGACATGTGAGTGGGAGGGAGGAGCACACAGAGACAAACATTTGATTCCTTCACAAAGCAGCAGCGTCCTCCTCTTCTTGTCTCCTGCTCGGACACAAAGAGCAGGCTTGGTGTCACGAAGGCATCTGGTTGAACGTCACAGGAAGCTGCTAACTACCACCACAACAGAGACGTTCTCCATAGAAGAATAGAAAAGGGAATGAGAAACAGACAGCTAGAAGGCTCCGGACAACAACAAGAGAGATGGTTAGAAACAGAGAGAAGAAGAGTTGGATCCAGGGTCAGGGTGAGTAGTATTCAGGTGGTCTCAGAGCCTCTGCCATGCTTCCTGGTAAGAGGATGACAGGAGAGGAAGGAGTGATGAGGAGGAGGGTACAGTATAGCCCCCTATCTGAGGAAAAAGCTGCTTTCCAACCCAAACATCCCAGAAATTACCATATACCAGATTAAATAACAACAAATAAGACTTGTTCTTTATGTAAATAGCACGAACCAGAACAACTGTCAAAGTCTGTAAAATGACAGGAACAAGTAGTTTAACAGCAGAAGGGGTTTGAGTATGAATACTTTTCTCTTCTTCTGTGAGATGCTGCTATGATTATGATCAGTATAATAAATAAACAGAAACAGATATATACTAATAATCAGTATAACATATATATATACTAATAATCAGTATAACAGATATATACTAATAATCAGTATAACATATATATATACTAATAATCAGTATAACAGATATATACTAATAATCAGTATAACAGATATATACTAATAATCAGTATAACAGATATATACTAATAATCAGTATAACAGATATATACTAATAATCAGTATAACAGATATATACTAATAATCAGTATAACAGATATATACTAATAATCAGTATAACAGATATATACTAATAATCAGTATAACAGATATATATATATATATACTAATAATCAGTATAACAAACATATATAAACACTAATAATCAGTATAACAGATATATACTAATAATCAGTATAACAGATATATACTAATAATCAGTATAACAGATATATATATATATATATATATATATATATATATATACTAATAATCAGTATAACAGATATATACTAATAATCAGTATAACAGATATATATATATATATACTAATAATCAGTATAACAAACATATATAAACACTAATAATCAGTATAACAGATATATACTAATAATCAGTATAACAGATATATACTAATAATCAGTATAACAGATATATACTAATAATCAGTATAACAGATATATTATATATATATATATATATATATATACTAATAATCAGTATAACAGATATATATATATATATATATATATATATATATATATATACTAATAATCAGTATAACAGATATATATATATATATATATATACTAATAATCAGTATAACAAACATATATAAACACTAATAATCAGTATAACAGATATATACTAATAATCAGTATAACAGATATATACTAATAATCAGTATAACATATACATACTAATAATCAGTATAACAGATATATACTAATAATCAGTATAACAGATATATACTAATAATCAGTATAACAGATATATATATATATATATATATATATATATATATATACTAATAATCAGTATAACAGATATATATATATATATATATATATATATATATATATATATACTAATAATCAGTATAACAAACATATATAAACACTAATAATCAGTATAACAGATATATACTAATAATCAGTATAACAGATATATACTAATAATCAGTATAACATATATATATATATATATATATATATATATATATATATATACTAATAATCAGTATAACAGATACATACTAATAATCAGTATAACAGATATATACTAATAATCAGTATAACAGATATATACTAATAATCAGTATAACAGATATATATATATATATATATATATATATACTAATAATCAGTATAACAAACATATATAAACACTAATAATCAGTATAACAGATATATACTAATAATCAGTATAACAGATATATACTAATAATCAGTATAACATATATATATATATATACTAATAATCAGTATAACAGATATGTATATATACTAATAATCAGTATAACAGATATATATATATACTAATAATCAGTATAACAGATATGTATATATACTAATAATCAGTATAACAGATATATATATATACTAATAATCAGTATAACAGATATATATATATATATATATATATATATATATACTAATAATCAGTATAATAAACATATATAAACACTAATAATCAGTATAACAGATATATATATATATACTAATAATCAGTATAACAGATATATAAATATATATACTAATAATCAGTATAACAGATATATGTATATATCCTCAAAGCATTGAGGAGTGGAAGACAAAACAGAGGTGTGTGTGTGTCTGTGTGTGTGTGTGTGTGTGTGTGTCTGTGTGCGTATGTGTGTGTGTGTGTGTGTTGTCAAGGTAAGAGAGGTAAGAATATCTCAACGCAGTCAGACTGTTTTGTAGTCCCTGCGGAGATAGAGACATGCTCTAGAGAATGCTGAGGCTTTCATTTCTACATTCAAACGACTGAAAATGTCCATAATCAGACTGTCTCCCTGTACCTTGTGTCTTATTGCATCTAGTCAGTCTGAACACAGATTGTTTATTT
Source organism: Oncorhynchus clarkii lewisi (assembly GCF_045791955.1). NCBI lineage: Eukaryota > Metazoa > Chordata > Actinopteri > Salmoniformes > Salmonidae > Oncorhynchus > Oncorhynchus clarkii. The sequence continues at coordinate 2,957,779 of NC_092167.1, forward strand.
TAGGCTACAGTCGACTGTTACTACTCAGTTAGAGAGACTACAGACGACTGTTACTACTCAGTTAGAGAGACTACAGGCGACTGTTACTACTCAGTTAGAGAGACTACAGACGACTGTTACTACTCAGTTAGAGAGACTACAGGCGACTGTTACTACTCAGTTAGAGAGACTACAGGCGACTGTTACTACTCAGTTAGAGAGACTACAGGCGACTGTTACTACTCAGTTAGAGAGACTACAGACGACTGTTACTACTCAGTTAGAGAGACTACAGACGACTGTTACTACTCAGTTAGAGAGACTACAGGCGACTGTTACTACTCAGTTAGAGAGACTACAGACGACTGTTACTACTCAGTTAGAGAGACTACAGGCGACTGTTACTACTCAGTTAGAGAGACTACAGGCGACTGTTACTACTCAGTTAGAGAGACTACAGGCGACTGTTACTACTCAGTTAGAGAGACTACAGGCGACTGTTACTACTCAGTTAGAGAGACTACAGACGACTGTTACTACTCAGTTAGAGAGACTACAGACGACTGTTACTACTCAGTTAGAGAGACTACAGGCGACTGTTACTACTCAGTTAGAGAGACTACAGGCGACTGTTACTACTCAGTTAGAGAGACTACAGGCGACTGTTACTACTCAGTTAGAGAGACTACAGGCGACTGTTACTACTCAGTTAGAGAGACTACAGGCGACTGTTACTACTCAGTTAGAGAGACTACAGGCGACTGTTACTACTCAGTTAGAGAGACTACAGACGACTGTTACTAATCAGTTAGAGAGACTACAGACGACTGTTACTACTCAGTTAGAGAGACTACAGACGACTGTTACTAATCAGTTAGAGAGACTACAGACGACTGTTACTAATCAGTTTGAGAGACTACAGGCGACTGTTACTACTCAGTTAGAGAGACTACAGGCGACTGTTACTACTCAGTTAGAGAGACTACAGGCGACTGTTACTACTCAGTTAGAGAGACTACAGACGACTGTTACTACTCAGTTAGAGAGACTACAGACGACTGTTACTACTCAGTTAGAGAGACTACAGGCGACTGTTACTACTCAGTTAGAGAGACTACAGACGACTGTTACTACTCAGTTAGAGAGACTACAGACGACTGTTACTACTCAGTTAGAGAGACTACAGACGACTGTTACTACTCAGTTTGAGAGACTACAGGCGACTGTTACTACTCAGTTAGAGAGACTACAGACGACTGTTACTACTCAGTTAGAGAGACTACAGACGACTGTTACTACTCAGTTAGAGAGACTACAGACGACTGTTACTACTCAGTTTGAGAGACTACAGGCGACTGTTACTACTCAGTTAGAGAGACTACAGGCGACTGTTACTACTCAGTTTGAGAGACTACAGGCGACTGTTACTACTCAGTTAGAGAGACTACAGGCGACTGTTACTACTCAGTTAGAGAGACTACAGTCGACTGTTACTACTCAGTTTGAGAGACTACAGTCGACTGTTACTACTCAGTTAGAGAGACTACAGTCGACTGTTACTACTCAGTTTGAGAGACTACAGGCGACTGTTACTACTCAGTTTGAGAGACTACTGTCAACTGTTACTACTCAGTTAGAGAGACTACAGACGACTGTTACTACTCAGTTAGAGAGACTACAGACGACTGTTACTACTCAGTTAGAGAGACTACAGACGACTGTTACTACTCAGTTTGAGAGACTACAGGCGACTGTTACTACTCAGTTAGAGAGACTACAGACGACTGTTACTACTCAGTTAGAGAGACTACAGACGACTGTTACTACTCAGTTTGAGAGACTACTGTCAACTGTTACTACTCAGTTAGAGAGACTACAGACGACTGTTACTACTCAGTTAGAGAGACTACAGACGACTGTTACTACTCAGTTAGAGAGACTACAGACGACTGTTACTACTCAGTTTGAGAGACTACAGGCGACTGTTACTACTCAGTTAGAGAGACTACAGACGACTGTTACTACTCAGTTAGAGAGACTACAGACGACTGTTACTACTCAGTTAGAGAGACTACAGACGACTGTTACTACTCAGTTTGAGAGACTACAGGCGACTGTTACTACTCAGTTAGAGAGACTACAGGCGACTGTTACTACTCAGTTTGAGAGACTACAGGCGACTGTTACTACTCAGTTAGAGAGACTACAGGCGACTGTTACTACTCAGTTAGAGAGACTACAGTCGACTGTTACTACTCAGTTTGAGAGACTACAGTCGACTGTTACTACTCAGTTAGAGAGACTACAGTCGACTGTTACTACTCAGTTTGAGAGACTACAGGCGACTGTTACTACTCAGTTAGAGAGACTACAGGCGACTGTTACTACTCAGTTTGAGAGACTACAGGCGACTGTTACTACTCAGTTAGAGAGACTACAGGCGACTGTTACTACTCAGTTAGAGAGACTACAGGCGACTGTTACTACTCAGTTAGAGAGACTACAGGCGACTGTTACTACTCAGTTAGAGAGACTACAGGCGACTGTTACTACTCAGTTAGAGAGACTACAGGCGACTGTTACTACTCAGTTTGAGAGACTACAGGCGACTGTTACTACTCAGTTAGAGAGACTACAGGCGACTGTTACTACTCAGTTAGAGAGACTACAGGCAACTGTTACTACTCAGTTAGAGAGACTACAGACGACTGTTACTACTCAGTTTGAGAGACTACAGGCGACTGTTACTACTCAGTTTGAAAGACTACAGACGACTGTTACTAATCAGTTTGAGAGACTACAGGCGACTGTTACTACTCAGTTAGAGAGACTACAGGCAACTGTTACTACTCAGTTAGAGAGACTACAGACGACTGTTACTACTCAGTTTGAGAGACTACAGAAGACTGTTACTACTCAGTTTGAGAGACTACAGTCGACTGTTGCTACTCAGTTTGAGAGACTACAGACACAGTCCAGTGTCATAATATTATGCTGTAGATGGGAGGAGCTATAGGTCTATAGTGTAGATGGGAGGAGCTATAGGTCTATACTGTAGATGAGAGGAGCTATAGGTCTGTAGTGTAGATGGGAGGAGCTACAGGTCTATACTGTAGATGGGAGGAGCTACAGGTCTATACTGTAGATGGGAGGAGCTACAGGTCTATACTGTAGATGGGAGGAGCTACAGGTCTATGGTTGAGTGCTGACAGCAGAGCAGTCAGTGTGGAGTCTGTTAATGAAAGAATTGGCCTGTCTGTGTGTGTGCGTGCGTGTGTGCGTGCGTGCGTGTGTGTGCGTGCGTGCGTGTGTGTGTGTGTCAGCCACTCAGAGGACAGTGCCTAACAATGTGAGGTTTGACTAGAAGGCCAGTCTGCTATAACATCCGCGTTCGTGACAGAGACCTTGGTGACATGTCTCTGTATGAAAGCCTGATGTCCGTTCAACTTCCCTCCTAATGAACTACCGCTAGCAGGTTTCTACCCATGTGACATAGCTACAATCTGCCTGATTCCGCTGAGCCTATTCATTCATGAATTCATTAGTTCATTATTATTATTTATTTATTAGCGCAGAAATGCAAATGCTTTCCGTTTGAGTTATGTTAGGTTTTATTTTCATCGTTTTCATCGTTTTCATCATTTTTATTATTAATTATTATTTATTTATTTCATTTATTATTATTCATTAGTCCTGGGGCGGCAGGGTAGCCTCGTGGTTAGAGTGTTGGACTACTAACCGAAAGGTTGCAAGTTCAAATCCCCGAGCTGACAAATCCCCGAGCTGACAAATCTGTCGTTCTGCCCCTGAACACTGTTCCTAGACCAGTTAACCCACTGTTCCTAGGCCAGTTAACCCACTGTTCCTAGACCAGTTAACCCACTGTTCCTAGACCGTCATTGAAAATAAGAATTTGTTCTTAACTGACTTGCCTAGTTAAATAAAGGTAAAATAAATTTTTTTTCATTCATTAGTTCATTCATTAGTGGCAGGGCTTGCAAACTAACTATTAAACTATTACATTGTGTGTTTCCTGAATACACCAGCTACTGATGTGTTTCCTGAATACACCAGCTACTGATGTGTTGATGTGTTTCCTGAATACACCAGCTACTGATGTGTTTCCTGAATACACCAGCTACTGATGTGTTGATGTGTTTCCTGAATACACCAGCTACTGATGTGTTTCCTGAATACACCAGCTACTGATGTGTTTCCTGAATACACCAGCTACTGATGTGTTTCCTGAATACACCAGCTACTGATGTGTTGAGGTGTTTCCTGAATACACCAGCTACTGATGTGTTTCCTGAATACACCAGCTACTGATGTGTTTCCTGAATACACCAGCTACTGATGTGTTGATGTGTTTCCTGAATACACCAGCTACTGATGTGTTGATGTGTTTCCTGAATACACCAGCTACTGATGTGTTTCCTGAATACACCAGCTACTGATGTGTTGATGTGTTTCCTGAATACACCAGCTACTGATGTGTTTCCTGAATACACCAGCTACTGATGTGTTTCCTGAATACACCAGCTACTGATGTGTTTCCTGAATACACCAGCTACTGATGTGTTGAGGTGTTTCCTGAATACACCAGCTACTGATGTGTTTCCTGAATACACCAGCTACTGATGTGTTTCCTGAATACACCAGCTACTGATGTGTTGATGTGTTTCCTGAATACACCAGCTACTGATGTGTTGAGGTGTTTCCTGAATACACCAGCTACTGATGTGTTTCCTGAATACACCAGCTACTGATGTGTTTCCTGAATACACCAGCTACTGATGTGTTTCCTGAATACACCAGCTACTGATGTGTTGAGGTGTTTCCTGAATACACCAGCTACTGATGTGTTTCCTGAATACACCAGCTACTGATGTGTTTCCTGAATACACCAGCTACTGTTGTGTTGATGTGTTTCCTGAATATCAGATCAGGATAGTCCAATCCCTCACTGGATAGTCCAACCACCCCTCACTGGATAGTCCAACCACCCCTCACTGCATAGTCCAACCCACCCCTCACTGCATAGTCCAACCACCCCTCACTGCATAGTCCAACCACCCCTCACTGGATAGTCCAACCCACCCCTCACTGCATAGTCCAACCACCCCTCACTGGATAGTCCAACCCACCCCTCACTGCATAGTCCAACCACCCCTCACTGCATAGTCCAACCCACTCCTCACTGCATAGTCCAACCACCCTTCACTGCATAGTCCAACCACCCCTCACTGCATAGTCCAACCACCCCTCACTGCATAGTCCAACCCACCCCTCACTGCATAGTCAAACCAACCTCTCACTGCATAGTCCAACCCACCCCTCACTGCATAGTCCAACCCACCCCTCACTGCATAGTCCAACCCCTCACTGCATAGTCCAACCCCTCACTGCATAGTCCAACCCCTCACTGCATAGTCCAACCACCCCCTCACTGCATAGGCCAACCCACCCCTCACTGCATAGTCCAACCCCTCACTGCATAGTCCAACCACCCCTTACTGCATAGTCCAACCACCCCTCACGGCATAGTCCAACCACCCCTCACTGCATAGTCCAACCACCCCTCACTGCATAGTCCAACCACCCCGCACTGCATAGTCCAACCACCCCTCACTGCATTGTCCAACCCACCCCTCACTGCATAGTCCAACCCCTCACTGCATAGTTCAACCCCTCACTGCATAGTCCAACCCCTCACTGCATAGTTCAACCCACCCCTCACTGCATAGTCCAACCCCTCATTGTATAGTCCAACCACCCCTCACTGCATAGTCCAACCCACCCCTCACTGCATAGTCCAACCACCCCCACTGCATAGTCCAACCCACCCCCACTGCATAGTCCAACCCACCCCCACTGCATAGTCCAAACCACCCCCACTGCATAGTCCAACCACCCCCACTGCATTGTCCAACCCACCCCTCACTGGATAGTCCAACCCACCCCTCACTGCATAGTCCAACCACCCCTCACTGCATAGTCCAACCCACTCCTCACTGCATAGTCCAACCACCCTTCACTGCATAGTTCAACCCCTCACTGCATAGTCCAACCCCTCACTGCATAGTCCAACCCCTCACTGCATAGTCCAACCACCCCCTCACTGCATAGGCCAACCCACCCCTCACTGCATAGTCCAACCCCTCACTGCATAGTCCAACCACCCCTTACTGCATAGTCCAACCACCCCTCACGGCATAGTCCAACCACCCCTCACTGCATAGTCCAACCACCCCTCACTGCATAGTCCAACCACCCCTCACTGCATAGTCCAACCACCCCTCACTGCATTGTCCAACCCACCCCTCACTGCATAGTCCAACCCCTCACTGCATAGTTCAACCCCTCACTGCATAGTCCAACCCCTCACTGCATAGTTCAACCCACCCCTCACTGCATAGTCCAACCCCTCATTGTATAGTCCAACCACCCCTCACTGCATAGTCCAACCCACCCCTCACTGCATAGTCCAACCACCCCCACTGCATAGTCCAACCCACCCCCACTGCATAGTCCAACCCACCCCCACTGCATAGTCCAACCCACCCCCACTGCATAGTCCAACCACCCCCACTGCATAGTCCAACCCACCCCTAAATGCATAGTCCAACCCACCCCTAAATGCATAGTCCAACCCACCCCTAAATGCATAGTCCAACCCCTCACTGCATAGTCCAACCCTCCTCTCCGGCCAGAACCCAGTTCACTGTCACACAGCCTACTGACCGGCCAGAACCCAGTTCACTGTCACCCAGCCTACTGACCGGCCAGAACCCAGTTCACTGTCACCCAGCCTACTGACCGGCCAGAACCCAGTTCACTGTCAGAACTATGGTAACTATGGTAACATGCACACGCAGGTCAGCAGCTAACCGCCTGAAATGACCACTGTGCACAGTCTGCACTGCCCCCACCACCCTCATCCCACTGCCCACCACCCTCATCCCACTGCCCCCACCACCCTCA